>NW_028027336.1:41053-48971 GCF_054177405.1 Leptonychotes weddellii
CACGTACCCTCCCCAGTGTCTATCACCCAGTCACCCCATCCCTCCCTCCCCACCCCCCACTCCAGCAACCCTCAGTTTGTTTCCTGCGATTAAGAATTCCTCATATCAATGAGATCATATGATACATGTCTTTCTCTGTTTGACTTATTTCTAAGGTTAGTGATTCTTTAAAAGAAATGAACATTATGCATACACAATGATGGGAAAATTATTACTTTTACCTTTATTTTGTTGCTAATTAAAAATAAGATAAGGAAAATTTTAAAAGTTAAAATCTTATAGGCAATATATTTCATTCAATCTATATAAACAGTGTTCCTACCTATGTAGAATATTACTTAACAAAAGTAATATGAGAGAGAGCTCTTCATAGAAAGTAGAAAATGGAAGCTCTGGCTTCTAGGATACAACAGTGTAATAACAAGACAAATGATATATCAACTCTCCCTCTCTACTTATACAAATACAAAGATGCAATATATTCATATATAACTGTCATATCTATAAAAGTATATGTTCATATATAGATTCAACTCATTCACTCATATCCCCAGTTCCCACATATATATTCAAATAAAACTTAATGAATTTCAAGTTTAGCATACTATTCAGTGGATTTCATTTATTGGCTCTCTCATTTATTAAAATATCAAGTGTTTCTTATATGCCAGACAGTACCACTTACTGAAAATATTCAGATAAATAAGATACGGTTCCTACCATTATTATGGTTAGAGTGCGCATTAGGAATGAAATATGATGCCAGTCACTTTATTAATTCTTAAAAATACTCAAATGATAAAAGAAACATTTTGTTTAGGCATTTCATGTTTGGGGCATCACAACAACTACATTTCCTGATTTGGAACTGGATGCCCGCTGGAGCGACCCACTCTTTTCCCTAGGTTCCAATTATTTTTATTCATAGAAAATTAAAACTGAGTCATTTTCCTACCTCACCTACACCCATTTCCTTACTTCTTTCAGAAAAGATCCAGTCCTCCTTCCCTTTCCATTTCTACAGCAATGGAAAAAAGGCTAAATGTATATAACTGGTATATTTGGGGGATTTTATTACTGCTATATAAGATTACTGTTTTAAGCACTGACCAGACGATAATTTATAAAGTTGGAGACTAACATTATATATATATATTTTTTTTAAAAAACTTAAAGTGTAAGGGCTGGACTTTCCCATTTATCGATGTTCTTGCTTACTTATCATCCCTGCACAGTTCTGAAATACACTGAACAAAATATTTTAAAATGAAAAGGTCTATTGCTCTGATGTTATTTCCATTCTCCTTCCTTTCTTACCAGAGTTCATACTGCAGATCTATTATTTACATTCTTTGTCTATTTGGAATTGTGACAAATTTCTGATGATTCATCCTTAATCAATTACTGGGAGATGAAATCTGGATCTATCAATAAAAGAAAAGGAGTTGATAACCTTAATTAAAGAAGGAAATAATGATTCACTGAGGAATATGTCTTGCTTATGCTGACTCACACAATAGGACTCCATATGTAAATAGAATTACGAAAGATTTCTGTTTTGCATGTCTTTGAAGGGAGGAAAACAAGTGCTTTAAAAAAAAAAGCCAGTGGAATAATCGCCATGTTCAACACAATGAAAACTCTCCATCTAAGCTAGAAACAGCAAAATGAGGACACTTACATTAGAATACCTTTGTAGTAAGATATATGCTATGAACTCTGATGCAAAAGCCAGAAAAAAGGCATGCATGGAAGTTTAAGAGACTGAGCTTGAAAGATACAGAAATAAATGTATATTAAAGGTGTTTAAATACAAAGCATTTTATATAAACTCCAAATGTTATGCTCTGTATTTGGAGCTCTGTTATACTTTTGTACTCAAAAATATTATAAATTCCTTTGCATATCTCCCAAATTAAATTTTTTTGTAAGTATGTTAAGGGATCTAAGAATGGATTTCAAAGGCTGTGGAAACCTCCTGAAGTTAAGTACACCATCTGCATTTGAGTTTGGCAGAATTATACTGGATGTTGTTAGTGGTGGGAATATATATGAAAATTTGGAAGTTAGATTCAAGCCAGGCTATGGGGGTTTGGAGGTGACTCCTGAGCATTAAGTAAAAGAATTATACTATCTTTCTAAATAATATTGGTACCTAGGGACGCCTGGGTGGCTCAGTCAGCTTAGCGTCTGCCTTTTGCTCAGGTCATGATCCCAGGGTCCTGGGATCAAGTCCCATATCGGGCTCCTTGCTCAGCAGGGAGCCTGTTTCTCCCTCTGCCTGCTGTTCCCCCTGCTTGTGCTCTCTCTCCCTCTCTCTCTGACAAATAAATAAATAACTCTTTTAAAAAAACAAATAATATTGGTACCTAATATAAATACTGTTTAGTATTTTACAGGCACTATTATAAATGTTTGAATTAACTGAACTGATCTTCATAATAACTACATGATGTGGGCACTACGATTATCCCCAATTTACAGATGAGGAATAAGCACAGGGGTGGTAAGTAACCTGTTCAAGGTGACAGCATGTAAGTGGTGGTATCCATACCAAGTGATGGGGAAAAAGGAAGAGGATTTTTTAAAGTAGATTCAGAACACAGTTTTGTTTCTGTTGTTTCACCATTTTGCCAAAATCAGACCAGATTATAACCACATTTAATTCACTTTTTGAAAGAATCTTGCAAGGTTTTGCTTTTATTTAACAGAAATGCTCCCAGAAGACAGGCTCTTTTGGAAAAGAGTAAAGAACTAACATTTATTGAGCATCTGTTATATGCTAAGCATATATGCTGTCTAATTGAATCATTAGAATAGCACTGCATATTGGGTGTTAATCCCTTTTTACATATGACAACAGCAAAACCAAGAAAAAAATCAGCTATTTGTCAAGATCATGAGCAAATGAAAGGCCTAAGTGGAATTCAAACACTGTTAACTGACTCTAAAATGTGTCTTTTTGCAAACATAACATGCTGCTGCCCGGGAGGTACAAAGCAAATCTACTTGCTTAAAATAATTAATGTTGAAGACAAACATCTTCCAGAATTTTGAAATACAATTATAAGAAGACAGAATTAAAACAACACTAAAAGATTTGGTTAATAAAATCATCACAATTAACAGCGATTATCAAAAGACTTTTTTTTTTTAAAGATTTTATTTATTTACTTGAGAGAGAGAATGAGAGAGAGAGAGCTCACGAGAGTGGGGAGGGTCAGAGGGAGAAGCAGACTCCCCTCTAAGCAGAGAGCCCGATGCGGGACTCGATCCTGGGACTCCAGGATCATGACCTGAGCCGAAGGCAGTCGCCTAACCAACTGAGCCACCCAGGCGCCCCTCAAAAGACATTTTTAAGAGGTTAATTTCACTCAACACTAGCATTGTGTTAAATTCCAGCTGGTGATATAACTGAATTTTTTCAGCTGAAGAACAGAAATAACTTTAGTAATTTTAAACAACCCATTCTTGCCTGTAATTGAATATATCTGCAGGAAATACATCTACTCATAGTATGAATATGTGAAGTATACTGGATGATGATAATGCCTTTAATCTTTAGGATTTTATACATTTATTTGAAAAATGGACTTTGCTATTTTAAGACTTCATTAACTGTAGGGAAGATAGGGGTCCTGGTAAACATGCATCTCACTTAAACATAAGAGGCCAATGAGGAATAAGTTTTACCTTCTGCTTTTTAAAAAATTATGTATCAAATTAGTTGTTTTAAAGACTAAGCACTTAGAGTATGTGGAATAACATTCAATCAAGTGAGTTAAGGCATTAATTTGAATCACCATTATTAAGTTATTTAAATACAGAAAGAATATACACACTTTTATATATTCTAGCATCTCTCTTCTATTTTTTACTGTTTTATAGAAATCTTTGAAAATTAAAGTAGATCCTAGAATTTGAATGTAATTTCTACTTCAATTAATTGGATAAAATGAAATGTAGTTCCATGAATCTTATACATAATACAGTTTAACAATTTATTACTAATCAACTTGTAAAGTGAAATTCATATATATATTATACTCACCATTACAGAATTTAACAGAATATATGCGTTCCATCACCATTTGTTATAAATGAATTTGTAAATAAATTATGGTTTTCTATATACTATCTTTATAAAATTAGAGACAAACATCTCTTGAAGAGACTTGAAACAGTAGATATAATAAAACTAAATTTAAAAATTTGGGGTAGTATAGAAAAGCCACTTATTTATTTATTTATTTTTATATTTACTACCACCACCAAGATCTGCACCTACGGCAGCTCCACCCCAGCCTTGTCCTAGGCCTTAAGGCTTACCTCAGTAGCACTCCTACTCCACGTGGCTTAGCATCCACGGGGTGAGGGTTTGGGGAGGCCATGGCCCTGAGAGGGAACCATCACATGCCTCCCTGATCCCCCATCACTCTCACGCAGGTCACTGACCACCAACGATGGCCAGTATGGGCCCAACGCTCCAGCACCATCTATTTTCAGGGCCAGTTGATTTAGCAGGTGAGTTGTTACACACTCCTTAGCAGATTCTGACTTCCATGGCCACTGTCCTGCTGAAAAGCCACATATTTAAAGGAAATATAACATTCAAATAAATATTACTATCAGTTCACTGCTACCATTATTGTTATTGTATTGATTTTATGAGCAATACAATACCTGTTAACTGATGAGTGTTTAGATTAAGAAGAATCATGAAGCTAAGTGTGGTGGTTTTAAAATATGATGTAAATTCTTTCACCTTCTTCCCTTAAAAAGGTGGAATCTAATTCTCCTCCCCTTCAGTGTGGGATGGTCTTAAGGAATCAAATTTAAAATAATAAAGTGGAAGTGATGCTGTGACTTCAAAGGCTAGGTTATGAACAGCATAGCTTCTGTGTGGCTCTCTTTCTCCTGGATGGCTCACTTTGGGAGAAGCCAGCCTCCATGTTTTGAACATACTCAAGTAGTGCTGTGGAGAGGCCCTTGTAGCAAGGAAATAAGTTTCCCGATCAAATTGGCAGCCATAAAAGCGAGCCACATTGGAAGCAGATATTCCTGCCCTGCTAATCCTTCAGGTAACTGAGTCATCAAACTGGATGCAAATATCGAGTTGGAGGAAGCACAAATGTAAAGTCTCAAAAGAGTAACAAATCTTGGCATATAAGGTGTGTTGAAGAAGCCAAAAGATAGTTACTATGATTGCAGCATAATGAAAAGGAGGTGAGTAGGAAGAGAAACTGGATGGTGAGGTAGATTTACCAGCTGAAATTCAGTTACTGTCACTTCCAGGTACCAGTACCCATCTTAGTTCTAATAAACTGGTGTATCAAAAAAGGACTGCATAAATCAGAAAAGGTAAAGAAACAGCCATTTTTACTTATTTAGAACATTTCTGGAGCACATTCACATTGCACTTGCTTGACATTTAATCAGAATTTTAGATTGGCAAAAATGATAGGTTGAAGTTGCTCAGTGTAAGTCATAACACCTCACTTGATAGCTTTCTGAATAGATGAAAGTATTATATCTATTTCAATTCATTCTTTCAATTCATGTCCATGAGTACCAACTAAAATATGATTGCTGTTACATGCAAAAAAAAGTATAACCTCTGCAACACTATCAGAACTTTATTGCTATTATTTTTCCAAGATATGAACTGAATAACTCCTTACATAGAGTTATTCCTCTACCACTCATATGCTTAAGGAGAGGAAGCAATCATTATTTAAACACTTAAAGAGGGGAGGAAAAGATGGCAGAGGAGTAGGAGACCCTATTCCAACTGGTCCCCAGAATTGAGCTGGATATCTACCAGACCACTCTGAACCCCCATGAAATCAGCCTGAGATGTAAGAAGATATATCTGGATCTCTACAAACAGAATATCGCAGGTGGTTGCTTTCAAGTTATGAAGTGGGGAGCTGTGATTCCACGGGCACATATCCGAAGATAAACAGAAGGGGGAGGGAGCCGTGGGGATCCTACACCGCTGGTGAGTGATAGCCCTCGGCGCTGGGGACAGGGCACAGACTCACAGACTGGTAGCAGCAGGGAAAGGACTTTAGGGCAGCCCCCTGGACTGCAACCTGGAGCAGCGGGCCATGCATGTGAACTGGGGGCGGCCGGCGGTTTTAGAAGCACAAAGGGCAGAGACGTGCCCCCATGCCCCAACCTGAAGGTAGGACTGGGAGCCCTGCTGAGGGGTGTACAACCCAGGCCGCGGCAGTTTATAGCAGAACAGACAGAAACAGAGATAGTGTGGCCTGGAGAGCTCACTGAAGAACAGACTGTGGTCTCTCTGCTCTGAGGCAGAAGGTTGGAAATGGTCTCTTCTACTCTGACTCTTGGAAGACACACGGAAAGCCGCCAGGGAAAGCCACCAGAGAAAAAAAGCCCCCCAAAACCTGTTTTCACTGGGCCCACTCCCCCGCACAGGGGGCAGGGCAACTCTGCCCAAACAGGGTTGCCTTAGTAACAGCGCGGCAGGCCCCTCCCACAGAGACAGGCTGAGAACAAGAGGCCAACAACCCTAAGGTCCCTATAAAACAGGTGCATCTTGCTTGGATTGTGGTCAATAATTTGGGACTCTACATTCCCTCAACCACCCCTCAACAGAATGACTAGGAGGAGGAACCTCCAAAATCGGAAAGACTCAGAAACTGTGAATTCTGCCACAGATTTACAAATGGATACAGATATAACCAAAATGTCGGAAATGGAATTCAGGGTAGCAGTTGTGAAGACAATAGCTAGAATGGAGAAATCAATTAATGGCAACATAGAGTCTCTAAGGGCAGAAATGAAAGATTAACTGGCAGAACTTATACTAAAACAATGAATCATGGATCACTACATCAAAAACTAATTATGTATTGTATGGTGACTAATATAATAAAAATAAATAAATAAATTCCCTCACTTCAAAATAAAAAAAAAAATGCTGTCAATGAGATCGAATCTAATCTAGATAATCTAACAGCTAGGGTAAGTGAGGCAGAAGAATGAATTAGTGATCCAGCAGACCAATTGATAGAAAAGAAGGAAAAAGAGGAGGCCTGGGAGAAACAACTCAAAATCCATGAAAACAGAATCAGAGAAATAAGTGACACCATGAAACGTTCCAATGTAAGAATTATTGGGATACCTGAGGGGGTGGAGAGAGAGGACTAGAAGATATATTTGAGCAAATCGTAGCTGAGAACTTGCCCAATCTGGGGAATGAAACGAACATTCGTGTCCTAGAGACAGAGAAGACCCCTCCCAAGATCAAGGAAAACAGACCCACGTCCTGGCATGTAATAGTAAAACTCGCAATCTTAGAACCAAGAAAACCATCTTAAGGGCAGTTAGGGGGGAAGAGATTCCTTATGTACAGAGGGAGGAACATCAGAATAACATCAGACCTATCCCCAGAGACCAGGCAAGCCAGAAAAGTCTGGCAAGACATATTCAGGGTACTGAATATGAGAAGAACATGCAGCCAAGAATCCTTTATCCAGCAAGGCTGTCATTTAGAATGGATGAAGAGATGCAGATTTTCCAAGACTGGCAGAAACTAAAAGAATATGTGACCACTAAGCCTGCCCTGCAAGAAATATTAAGGGGGGTTCTATAAAAGGAGAAAGACCCCAAGAGTGATATACAACAGAAACTTACAGAGACAATCTATAGAAACAAGGACTTCACAGGCAACATGATGACAATAAATTCATATCTTTCAATAATCACTCTCAACGTGAATGGCCTAAATGCTCCCATAAAATGGCACAGGATTGCAGACTGGATAAAAAGACAGGACCCATCCATATGCTGTCTACAAGAGACTCATTTTGAACCTAAAGATACATCCAGACTGAAAGTGAAGGGATGGAGATCCATCTTCCATGCCAATGGACCTCAAAAGAAAGCT
>NW_028027337.1:0-10592 GCF_054177405.1 Leptonychotes weddellii
TGGGTATTGAGGAGGGCATGTTCTGCATGAAGCACTGGGTGTTATGCACAAACAATGAATCATGGAACACTACATCTAAAACTAATGATGTATTGTATGGGGATTAACATAACAATAAAAAAATTACCCCCCCCCAAAAAAAAACAAGCAGGGGGAGTGGAAGGCAGAGGGAGAGGGAGAAGCAGGCTCCCCGCTGAGCAGAGGGCCTGAGGTGGGGTTCGATCCCAGGACCCTGGGATCATGACCTGAGCTGCAGGCAGCCGTTTCACTGACTAAGCCACCAAGGCGCCCTGATGATTCTATTTTTTATATTTGAAGGAACCACCATAGAGTCATCCCCAGTGGCTGTACCATTTTATATTCCCACCAGCAGTGCACAGGGTTCTAATTTTTCCACATCCTTGCCAGCACTTACTGTTTTTACTTTTTTGATAGTAACCATCCTAACAGGCCTGAGCAGGGATCTCATTGTAGTTTCAATTTGCATTTCCTTAATCATTAGTGATGCTAAGCATCTTTTTGTGTGTTTATTGACCATTTGCTTATCTTCTTCGGAGAAAAGTCTGTTCAAGCCCTTTATGTATTTTTGAATTAGGATTTTTGTGGTTGTGTTTTAGGAGTTCTCTATATGTTCTGGATATTAACCCTTATTAGATATATGATTCGTAAATATTTTCTTTCATTCTGTGGGCCACTCAGTTTTATACTTCTACTAAATATGTTTGTGTCCATAAACAATATGTAGAATTGTTTTGCATGCATTAAAACTCTAGATCATCACACTGTAAATCTTGTTTTGTAACTAGCTGTTTTCCACCAGCATTAGGTTTTTGAGATACATCGATGTTGAAATACTTCATTTTCACTGCCATATGAAAATGCCACAATTTGTGATTTGTGTAATCCCTTTCCTGTTGATGGACATTTAGGTTGCTCCAATTTCCTTACTGTTATTTCTTACCATTCCGAGTAGTGAGCATCCTTGGATATCCGTCCTCTGATACATGTAAGAGGTTCTCCAGGCTGATCCCTAGGAGTGGCATTTCTGGGTCAGGGGACGTATGCACCTTTCATGTAGTAGATGATGCCAAACTGTTCTCCAAGGCAGCTATGCCAGTTTGTGCCCCCCACCCCCAGTGCCAGCAGAGTACAAGAGTTCCCATCACCCCACATTCCCACCAACAGTTATTTCTTGCCACACTTTATATTCTTTGCTAAGCAATGGGTATGGAATAACATCTCATTATTGCTTTAATATGTGTTTCCTGATTTGTAATGAGCTTTATTATGTTTTCGTGTTTGTCATTTAGATTTATTCTCCTCTGAATTGCCTGTTCATATTCTTTGCCCATGTTTCCATCCAGATTTTTGTCCTTGTCTTACTGATTTGTAGGAGCAGTTTTTATAAGCTAGGTACAAATTCTCCATGAGTCCTATGCATTGCACACATCTCCCTTCTGTCTCTTCACTTTGTTGGTGGTGTCTTTTATCATCTAAAAGCTTTAATTTTAATGCAACAAAATTCATCTTATTCTTTATGCCTTGTTTAAGAACTTCTTCCCTACCCCAACATCATCTGAGGCATTTTCCAACATTTTTCCCTAATGTTAAATATATTGCTTTTAAAATTTAAGCACTTAATCCATTTGGAATTTATTCTTGCCCACACTATGACATAAAGCTTTAAAGCTTCCATGCAAATGACCAGTTTCCCAGCACTGTTTCTGTGGCAGTCTGTTGCTTCACCAGCAATTTGTTACAGCCTCTCTGTGTTATACCAGTTTTCTCATATGAGTTCGGGGCCATGTTTGGCACTGTCTATGCTATTTCATTGATTTTTTAAAAAACTACTCTGGTACCAATCTGTCTTTAATTTACCATAACTTTCTAATAAGTCTACATATTTGGTAGACAGTGTCTGCCCCCATCTTATTGACTTTCATGGACTTTTACACTTCCATAGGAATTTTTAGGTTTGTTTTTGTCATATGCTATTGTCATATGCTATCTGGCATTTTTGCTTTTGTGGTTGGAAGCTTGTCTATTATTATATTTCCTTTCTGATTCCTGCTGATATTTAGAAAAGTTTTGGATTTTTGCCTATTGACTCTGGAACTGGCTACCTTATTAAAACTATTTTTCAAGTCCAATCTATTTTCATGAGGGTTTGGGTAGGAGAAATACTACTGCAAATAATTGTAATAGCAGCTAATAATTAGTGAGTGCTGAGGACTTGCCAGGAATCTTTCATTTAGGCCTCACAAGAACCCCAAAGCGGGTCCTGCTACTGTCCCCATTTTACAGGTGAGGAAATGGAGGCAGAACACAGCTAAGTGATTTTCCAAGGTCACCAGTTAGTAAAATGGTGATGCTGGCAGTCAGCCTCCAGGCTTATGAGTCAGCCACCCATCCCACTGTCTCCCCCAAATTAGAGCTTTGCTTCTTACTTTTAATATTTCTATTTTTTAAAGGATTTTATTTATTTATTTGAGAGAGAGAGAGCAAGTGAGCAAGAGACCACAAGCAGGGTGAAGGGCAGAGGGAGAAGCAGACTCCCCACTGAGCAGGGGGCCCATGTGGGACTCAATCCCAGGACCCTGGGATCATGACCTGAGCTGAAGGCAGACTTAATCGACTGATCTACCCAGGCACCCTAATATTTCTATTTTTTCTTATATTACTGAACCATGTTTTCTTTCAGTAAATGCCTTTATCTCTTACTTTGCAGAGAATACAGAAGCTCTTATAAGCCCTTGAAGGGTTTTTTCCCCTGCCACCAACGCTGACACCAACTGGTGTCCAACAACTCAATTCTGACACCAACCACCTGGAGTTGGCACCAGACTCCACAGGTTGAAGTGTCAGTCTCACTAGACTACCCCCACATCAAATGCCAGCCACAAATGGGGTGTCCAAGCCACTCACACTTCTGCCTGGCTGACTACAAATTTGGGGGTTCCCATGACCCATCCCCTGAGATTTGATAATTCCCTAGAATGACTCACAGGACTCAGGAAAGTGCTTTACTGACTAGCTTATCTGTTTACCATAAAGAATATGACTCAAGAACAGCCAAATGGAAGATATGAATAGAGCAAGGGATGAGGGAGGTGTTTGGAGCTCCTGTGACCATTCTGGGCACACCACCCTCACAGCACCTCCACATATTCCCCAGCACAATGCTCTCCAAACCCCTTCACTTAAGGTTTTTATGGACGTCCCACTACGTAGGCTTGATTGACTAAATCATTGCCCAGAGTGATTAGCTCAATCTCTAGCCCTTGTCCCCTCCCCAGAATTCAGGGGCTGAGGCTGAAAGTCCCAACACTCTCTAATAACAACTTGGTCTTTCTGGAGACGAAGCTCCATCCTGAAGCTCTCTAGGAGCCTCTGCAAAGAGTCAGCTCATTCACACACAAAAGACACTCCTATCACTCAGGAGATCCCAAAGCATGTAGGAGCTTGATGCCAGGACCTGGGGACAAAGTTATTTTACCACAGTCCTTCAATGTCCCACTGACATAATACACAGACTTACCGTGGTCACATATTTAGTCCCCCTTTCCTCCTGTTACAACAGGCACAGAGTTCTTTCACCAACCTCAAACTAATTTTTCTACTTGTGCTTTAATTTTATCATGATTAATTTATACAACAGAACACTCTACTTAATGCAGGAAGTTTTAGACACATTCTCTCTCTCTCTCTTTTTTTAAGAGAGAGAGAAAGGAGAGAGTGTGTGTGGGGTTGGGGGGACAGAGGGAGAGAGAGAATTTTAAGAGACTCCACACCCAGCCTGGGGCCCGATGTGGGCCCAATCTCATGACCCCGAGATCATGACCTGAACCAAAATCAAGAGTCAGACACTTAACCGACTGAGCCACCCAGGAGCCCCTAGACACATTCTCTTAATGACATAGTATATATATGTATTATATGTCATTTGTATATATGACATTTTATACATATGCCACATGAAAAAAACCATCAAAATACAAACCTTGAAATCTAATAATTCACCCAGATTAGTGGATACAAGATCCACTTAGAAAACCCAGCAGCATTTCTGCACACCATTGAGAAAATATAATAACTCTAATAAATTAGATATTTTTCATAAGAGCAACAGAATGTATAGCATCTAGGAATTGCCTTAGTAAGGAACACATAAAATCCATGGGGAAAAGAATTGGAAGCAGAGTCTCGAAGAGACATTTGTACACCGTGTTCCCTGCAGCATTATTCACAAGAGACAGAAGGTGGAAGCAACCCAAATGTCCATTGACAAATGAGTGGATAAACTCAAAATGTGGTCTATGCAGACAATGGAATATTATTTTGTCTTTAAAAAGAAGGAAATTCTGTCACATGCTACAACATGGGTGAACCCTGAGGACATGGTGCTCAGTGAGATAACCCAGTCACCAAAGGACAAGCACCATATGATCCCACATTCATGAGGTACTTAGAGTCATCAAACTCACAGAGAGAGAAGGTAGGACAGTGGGTGCCAGGGGCTGGGGGGGGCGGTTATTATTGAATAATATAACACAGTTTCAGTTTCACAAGAGGAGGAGATCTCCAACAATGATGGTGGGGTTGGTCACACAGCATTATGAATACATTGATATCACTGCACTGAGTACTGAAATAGGGTTAAGAGGATTAGTTTTATGTCATGCGTATTTTCTTTTACCACAATAAAAAAAGTTAAAGGAAAAAAAAAAAACACTCCACGGGGAAATTTTTTAAGTGAGATGTTTTAAAAAGAGCTGAAAAAATCGAAAGAATTTAGTGTTCCTGAATGGGGGTGACTTAATATTATAAAGATGTCAAGTATCCCCCAACTAACCTACAAATAAAATGCCATCCCCTTTTGTAGATGGTGGCAGCAGCTGTCTAGTCTTATTTTTCTCTGTATTCACCGTATACAGAGGTAGCTTCTGGAAGGATTAAGAACCTAAAAGTGAAAGATAAAACCAGAGGTGAAGCGATAAATGAGGGAGAGCTGTTGGGGCGGGGGCGGGGTGGGGAGGAGAGGCAGGACTCCTTGAACACAACCCCCAAAGTAACAATCACAAAGCAGAATGGATGGATTTGTGCACATCAAAATCAAGGATTTGTGCTCAACAAAGGGTACTTGGGACAAAGTTAGCAGGCAGGTGATAGACTGGAACAAGGCATTTGCATGTCTAAAATTGAAAAAGGACTAATATTTAGTGTAATGTGTGCTGATAGAGATCTATTCCTGTAAATCAACAAGTAAAAGACTCAGCTCTTTTAAGAAAGCAGGCTAAAGGATTAAAATAGGGAAAAAGAAAAAGAAACTTCAAAGGCTCACAAACATGTGAGCAGAATGCCTTATTTATTGAAAAATGTAAAATAAAACTATAGTGGCTCATTTTAGCTCGTCAGGTTGGCAAAATCAAAAGGTGTTGGTGGTGTCTCTTGGCTGGGATGATGCAGCTGTTGCGGACCAAGGGGGTGCTTCTTTGAATTCAGTGCACACCAACCCTGAAGACCCAGTGGTCTTGGGCAAGATCTTCCACTGCCATGGGGTGTGAGGAGCCTGAAGCAACCAGCGGGTCCATCTGGAAATAACTGGATAAGAAAACCAGCAGGTGCACACCACAGAATAGATCATTCACGAGGCAGGCACTGCTGCATCAGGAAGCATCCTAAAAGAGCACGGAGTAAAAAATGTCAACCCAAATGTTCTCTAGAGCTCGTTACTCGGTGTGGACCTCAGACCAGGACCCGAAGCCTGTTAGAAATTCAAATCTCAAACCCCACCCAGACCCGGTTAATCAGAAGCTGCCTTTAAACCAGACCCCCAGGGTTAAGTGAACACACGAGGGCCCCATGTCTGGCCAGATGTCACCCCTTAACTAGAAAGCCACTGGGACCAGAGTGCTGTGACATCAGTGCAGAAGGAAAGACCCAAGTGGGCTGGGGCTGGGAGCCCCCACGTGGGAAGTCAGTAAGACAAGGCATGAAAGGGACCTGTATTTGCTCCAAGATGCTGAGAAACTGGTTACCGATCCAGAACACGAGCCTCGAGGCATGGCTCTTGCTGCACCCTAAGGATCTGCGAGCTGGATTAAAAGATGGCTTTTTTTGCCCCAGACATTGGAGTCTGCTCCCCCGGGTTTGGAGGACTGCCCATGCTGAGAAAACAAGCAGCACCGCCCCTATGCCTGGACGTCTGTCGTCAGCCCAGTGGGGCAGGGAGGAGGGCTGAGAGGTGGCCACTGTTCATGTTTCATCATCCTCCTCTTGCACTGGTGGGAGTGAACCCATTCCTAGTTTTGAGACATTCCATGCCTGATTTGCCCCAGTGTTTAGGACTCAGGCACAGGGCTAACAGTGCTCACAGAGCGCCTCCTACTGCAGACTGATGCCCTGTCTCTCCCTCCCTGTGCCCCTGGCAATCTTTCCAGGCTGTCTAAAGAATAGCCTTTTTGTGTGCATCTCATTGTTCAGTGGGCGTGTGTTTTTAGTGTAAGTAAACTTTAAAACCATTTTGTTCAGACCCCAAAACGAACAACATCGGGTTTCCAAGTGGAATGGTATTATAAGCATTTATTAATTTAGGGAGGACTCATTTTACAATAAGGTGGCTTCCCAGCCTCTCCCTGTCCTGGTGTGGCTCTGCCCTTTCCCTGGGCAGGTGACGTCCTGTCCCAACTCCCACCATTGCACCTCTGACCTCCTGCCCTTTCACGGCTGCCCAAGACCTCACCCCTCCCCAGATCAGAGGGGGAGCCCCCATCTGCTCTAGACCTGTCCAATTCCGTTGATGAATTCCCTCTGACAGCCCCCAGACTCCCTATTAGTCCTGCCAGTCCCCTCTCCTTTAGCCCAGGGGATGTTTTTGAAATGAAAAATCAGTCACCCCTGGGCAGAAAAACCTTCAAAGGCTTGCTGCTGCTCTCAGGATTCAATTCAGAGCTACCCTGAGGCTTTTTCCCTGCAGGGGCAGGTGCCCCCAGGCCAGCCCTGGCTCAGGATCAAGGTCTCAGCTCCAAACTCCCTCTGCACAAGCTGACCTCAACAGAGCGCTCGCCTCCCTGACCTGCTCCCCTCCAGCTTTGCCCCTCCATCCCTCCCTCACCCCCACCTCGGGCCCCCCCTGCTGGGCACTCTACATACCCTTCCCTGCTCCTGCCTGGTGGAATCCACTCTCCTTCCCATGCTGCACCCCGTCCCCTGGAGCCCTCTGCAGGCCCCCAGCAAATCCGCTTTGCTCTTCTGTTGGAAGATAGTGTCTCCGGGCTGGCAGCCTGGGCACCAAAGGCCTGTCGGGGCATATGGGGCGGCGGCTGAGGGGATGACACACCGTCAGGAGAGTAGGGGCTTCCTGGGGCAGCCATGACCCCCATAGAGGGGGTGGTATCAAAGGAACCCCAGCCTCCGCAGCTCTTCCTGCCCTGTGATCTGTCTGGTTACCGTGGCCTGCCCCCCACCTCATTCCCTGCTGCCCCTCGGCCCCACACAGACAACACTGCCTGACCTGCAGATTCAAGGCAAGGTCTGGTCCTGCGGAGGCCCCCCCCCTCCACCAAAGCCAGCCTGACAGGAGCTAGTGTTGGCAGGGCAATGCCAGCAGCGTGTGCTTACTTTGCAGGCCCTGGCTTTTGTGTCTGTCTTTAAAAAGAACTCCTCATTCAGGGCTTGAATTACAAAAGTGATACATGCTTACTGTAAAACCGTACACGTAGTTACATACGAGGTAAAAAAACGGGAAGGCACTCCCTTCGCCCAGTGCCTATCTCCAGAGGCCACCACACTTAGCACTTGGATGTGTGTCCTTCCAGGCTTCTAAAGAGCCGCAGCGAGGGAGGATGCACAGACCCTGGAGGTCCCCCTGTGGGAGTGGGAGCTGCGGTCATCCTTCGTGTGTTCACAGAGCTGTGCAAACTTCACAGGCCCTGTTTTCAAGTGGGAGCTGGCTTGCCTCATCCTCACACCGGGAAACCAGAGTCTCATCCTGTCCAAGCGGTGAGCGCAGGCTTCCGACCGCGGGCACCTGGACCCAGACAGGTGGTTTTACCTGGAGCCATAAAGCACCACCTACACAGTCAAGGCGAGGCCCATCCAGAAGCAGCCACCTGCCCCCACCTGGGAGAGGGAGTCTGGGCTTGCTCTTACGCACTCCCCAGCCCCGGCACCTGCCAGGGCATCAACAGCAGCCTCCATGGGCACAGGCCTGGCCCTCTGGGGGAAGGCCCGCTGCTGTCATTGAAGCTGTCGGGCTTCTGTGAGCTCCAAAGATGCAGGTAGGTGGAGTTTCTGTGGTCAGATGTGGAGGGAATGATGGATCTGTAACTGGGACGGCTCTTTTGCCTAGGGTGTCAGGCCACAGGGTCACCTCCAACTCACTTCTGCTTCCTCCAGCCCAGCCCCTCCTCCTCCCACCTCCCTTGGTTCCTGGTAAATAGCCCTACCTCCTCTGGAGAAGTCAGCCCAGCTGCTGTTCCTGGATCCAGAATGAGCTGGCGCCTCCTCTGCCCACTCCATCCCCTCTGCTCCTCACCCCTTCCCCAGCTTTAGCTCCCTTCTGCTGGCATTTGAGCATCCCATTTGCCACCCCTAGGTCCTCCCTGCCCTATCCCCTTCTATGCAGGCTCAAAGCTCTCCTCCTCAGCCAAGTCCCAGCCACACAGCGCTGGGCCTGATGTTCTCCCCTCCCCGTGGGGCATGAAGCTCAGGGGGCCCCGGGGGCTGGTTTGCAACCCACCCACCTGCTCTCTTCTCCCCTAATAGATCTCCCGGGACCAACCTCTATCACAAAGACACCTCCCGCTGGAGTCAAAATTGCCTTTTTCAGTTAACAATTTACCTTGAACATGGAAGCCGAACAGCCGGGCCAAAGGGAATAGACATCTTAAATTTGAGAGCAATTTCCAAATTGCACTCCCTAAAGGTTATACCCATTTAGCGCCCCCAACCATGCCTATGAATGCATTTTTCCCCTCAGTCTTGGAATCCCACCTGTCAAACCCTTTAATCTGGCAATCAGACAGATGAAAAATAATATCACATTTTTACTTTTTTTTTTTAATGTTTCTCCAATTACTCTTGAAGTTAACAGGATTCCCATTTGTCTACTGGCCTTTAAAAGTCTTCCCAGGTGACATGGCCCTACTTAGTCTTTCTTTTTCTTTTTCTTTTCTTTCTGGGTTTTTCTTTGTTTGTTTTTGTTTTTTGGCATAGAGATGCTTTTGAGTTTTGTTTTTGTTTTTGTTTTTGTTTTTTTTGTCGTCACATCAATTTACCATTAGTGGTTTCTGGGTCTGGTGACATTGCCCGGAAAGCCTCCCCATCGCGCACGGGCCTTTTCTGCTGCAGATTGTTTCTGGATAGGTTTGCAGAAAGCTTCATCCCACTGAGTTCTGAACCTGTCGTGGGTCCATTCTTCATAGGCACTCAGATGTGAAAGGATAATTCTGTTTCCTGGCTCCTGACCTGGATTTCTACGTTAGGCCTCTGCTGGCAGGTGTGGGGGGCCCGAAGGGCTTGGCGGTTCAGGGTTTGCACAACACATAACCATCCTTCTCATACTCATCCTTCATGCTCTGAACATTTTCCCTTCTCCTGTGCTGCTCCCCTGCTCCCAGAGCCACCCTCCCATGGTCAGGCCCTAGACCTCGTCTTAGCCCCACCTGTCCCCTCAAGTTCCATCCTTGCCCGCATGGCCTGCCACCTCTGTCTCTCCAGATCACTCCCTCTGGCCCCGGTTCTAATACTTCTGCCAGCCAACCAGGGTCCTCATACTCACTGGGCAAGTCCCTGCTTTCCTCCTGCTCCACACCTGCACCTGAGCAGCCTCATACGGCTCCCAGTGACTTGGTCTATGACCTCATGGTCCCAGACCTGGAGGCCCTGCTTGTGTACTCCCATCCTCCCTAACCCACCCCCCCCCAAACTAGCTGTCCGGGTACCTGCATCTGTGCCCATCCTAATGTTCCCAGGGCTATACCCCTCCTGATGGGGTAGTGCAGCCCCCTCCCTCCGCCCAGCCCCCAGCCCCTGCTGCTTCTGCCTTTGCCTTCCCTCACCCCCTCTAGATTTTTCTGCTGTGGGGGGATCAATCCCCAGGAGCAGACCTGTGGTGTAATAGCTCCATCTTATAAGCAACCCTTCTTAAATCCGAAATGCCTGCGCTCTGCTGCCCCGCCCCCCGCTGCCCCGCCCCCGCTGCTCCGCCTTCTGCTCCAAACCCTACCTGCCTCCCAGCCGCATCTTCTTTTTTGTTTGTTTGTTTTATTTATTTATTTATTTATTTATTTATTTATTCTTATGTTAATCCCCATACATTACATCATTAGTTCTAGATGAAGTGTTCCATGATTCATTGTTCGTGCATAACACCCAGTGCTCCATGCAGAACGTGCCCTCCTCAATACCCACCACCAGGCCAACCCATCCTCCCACCCCCCTCCCCTCTAGAACCCTCAGTTTGTTTTTCAGCGTCCATCGTCTCTCATGGTTCGTCCACCCCTCCGATTTCCCCCGCTTCATTCTTCCCCTCCTGCTACCTTCTTCTTCTTCTTTTTTTTTCTTAACATATATTGCATTATTTGTTTCAG
>NW_028027338.1:0-608 GCF_054177405.1 Leptonychotes weddellii
CGGAATCATTATTTGTTCAAATTTTACTTTTTAAATACTTTTGGGTTGTACAAACAGTTCTATAAGTAAATAATTGGGATTTATCGATTAAGCCCAGATTCCCTTTGGCCTGTAGATCTCGGTCAAAACACAAAAACATTAATTTTTTCAGCAAAATTCATGCTGTAATGCAAAAAATATCCATACAAGTTTGCCCAGACAATCTCTTCATTAATCCAAAATGAATTCCTTGAAGGTTTTTTCCCATCTTGTAAAAATCATCTTTAGGTGCTGTAAATACTCTATAACGTCCAGAAAAAAGCAGAACCATCTATCACTGCTTACAATCATGAGGAAATCAGCCAGGCACTCCCCTCAGGCACCTCAGTACACCTGTGTACTTCTCCATGAAGACACCTGAAGGCAGCCGTGCTCAAAGTGTGTCCCACAGATCTCGGGGGCTCCCAGACACCCTATAAAGGGAGTCTTCAAGTCAGCACTCTTCATAATGGTACTAAGCTGTTCTTCGCGTCTTCCCTGTGTTCACAGTGGCCCCGAGGGCACAGAGAGAACAGCAGTGGCTGTGAACAGCCAGCACCTTAGCACGGGGCCAGGCATTGCCCCCCCCC
>NW_028027339.1:0-608 GCF_054177405.1 Leptonychotes weddellii
GAGCACCCTCAGTGTGTGTCACCCCGTTCCAGGCACTGGGGCAGGCGTGGGGAGCTCAAACAGAGGAAAAGCAAGCCCTCCTGCTGTTTAATCATGGACCTGAGTCCTACACACAAATGACTCAGCTAGTGAGTTAGGCAGCATTGTTCACGACTATACCCTGTGCTGGAATTGCACTGAGAACAATTTAGTTAATAACATCCTAATTATACAACATGGATGATCTGCACTCTGAAAGCAGCCTCCCTGTGGGCAGAAGAACCAGGAGGAAGTCTCCATGAGAAAAAGTGCCATTTATTCAGGTGCCTGGGGGGAGAATGCAGAAATGGTGCCCTACCCCCCCAACCTTCCAAGGCAGTGGGTTCTGATGGGTTCTGATCCTCTGTTTGACCAAAGGCTTACTCCAGGAGGTGCACAATTGTTATGGGTTTCCTAGTCTAGGTGATGCTTATGGATGGGGAGACTCACGCATCAGAAGGGACACCTGAGTGTATTATGCGTGTGAAAGCATTCCACCCAAGCTCAGCCATTCTGTAATATGCACAGCTGTTAATGCTGTTTCCAGAACCACATGGCAGATCTGTGTGTGTGTGTGTCCCTCCCTATAT
>NW_028027340.1:0-608 GCF_054177405.1 Leptonychotes weddellii
AAGAGAATTCTTTCATCTGTTGTTGACTGGGATCATGGGGACAAGGCTATTTTCCTATAGCAAATGTGGAAATTTAAATTGCTAAAGCTGGGGCACCTGGGTGGCTCAGTCCTTAGGTGTCTGCCTTTGGCTCAGGTCATGGTCCCAGGGTCCTGGGATCGAGCCCCATGTCGGGCTCCCTGCCTGGTGGGAGGTCTGCTTCTGCTTCTCCCACTCCCCCTGCTTCTGTTCCCTCTCTCACTGTGTCTCTTTCTGTCAAATAAAATCTCTAAAATAAATAAATAAATTGCTAAAGCTTTTCAGCAAGCAATCAATAAATTGATTTTGCAATGTGAAAGTATAGGTACACCTTGACATAGAAATTCCATTTCTGCAATTCTATAGTTCAGAAATTAAAGCACCATTCTGAAAGCATATATAGTATTAAAAGCATAGTATGATTTCTGCTCTGATCTTTATTATTTCTCTTCTCCTGCTGGGTTTAGGCTTTATTTGCTCTTCTCTCTCCAGCTCCTTTAGGTGTAGGGTTAGGTGGTGTATTTGAGACCTCTCTTGTTTCTTGAGAAAGGCTTTTGAAGAACCTCTATACTGTTTTCCAGAGTGGCTGC
>NW_028027341.1:0-608 GCF_054177405.1 Leptonychotes weddellii
GCCTCCCATCAGCTGGAGAGGGACAGCACTCAGGATCCTCCAGGTTAGCACCGCGGTCATACACATCATGTCCTACCTCTTCCTGCTTCATTGGGTACCACCGCAGCATCTCTTCTCACCTGTGAAAGGCAGTCATAATAGCACCAACCTCATAGGATTCTTGAGAACGCGTGCATAACATGCTCAAACCAGGCCAGAACAAGGAAAGCACTCAATGCATGTTAGCAATGACTTCTTCCCAAGGCAAATGCTTTGTTCTGGGGAGACTTATCTCCAACTTGCGCTCATCCCCTCTTCATCCCCAGCATCTCGATTCTCCTGTTAACCAAGTTCTGGCTATTTCTATTAGTTTCCTATTGCTGCTATAACAAATTACTACAAACTCAAATGCAATGTCTTAAAACACACAAATTTATTATCTTACCGTTCTGGGGGGCAGAAGGCCAAAATTGGCCAGAGCGGGCCCAAATCGAAGTATTAGCAGGGCTGTGTTTCTTCTGGGGATGCTAGGGAAGAATTATTCTCTGCCCTTTCCAGCTTCTCGAGGTTGCCCACAGGCCTCGGCTCACGGCCCCTTCTTCCCTCTTGAAAACCAGCAATGGCTGGTG
>NW_028027342.1:0-608 GCF_054177405.1 Leptonychotes weddellii
GGGGTGGGAGGATGGGTTAGCCTGGTGGTGGGTATTGAGGAGGGCACATTCTGCATGGAGCACTGGGTGTTATGCACAAACAATGAATCATGGAACACTTTATCTAAAACTAATGATGTAATGTATGGGGATTAACATAAGAATAAAAAAAAATTTTATTCTAGTTAAGAGTGAGCAAGGCTGTCAAAAATATGAGAAAAATCATAAAAAAATGAAAAGGATTTAGTGTTCGTATTTCTTCACAAATATTCTTAAATTCTTATTCAGTTTTAGAGAGACTGAAATGGGAAAATTTTTAGGAGAACCATGGTCAAGGTAATGGACTGGTCTCACTTCAAATGATGGAAAATGATTGTACATTTATCAATACTAAGTGAAAGCAGGATTTTAAAGGTATGCATGTGTCTTCGCTTTCTTCAATTTTTTGTTTTAAATGACTTTTCCGAGAAACAGTAAGTATCGTATAAAACACCACAGGTTGATGATGTTAACTTCTCAAAATCAAACTTCAGATGAAGCCTCATCCATGAGTATCAGAATCAGTGTCAAGTGCTAACACAATAGCTTGAGGGGTTCTATCCCACAGATCCTTTAATCCAACATGCACC
>NW_028027343.1:0-608 GCF_054177405.1 Leptonychotes weddellii
CAGGTTCTTGCACCCCGTACGTGTGGGGGTGGGGGCACCGAGTCTCCCCGGGGAAGACCTTCAATGTCACCATTCACAGAGCTGATCAAGAGCCCGGTACTTACAGTGATGAGAAGCCGGCTGGGACATCCGCTATGCTAGGAGCAGAATTCTGAAGCTGATCAGACAGAGGGATGGGGGGGGAGAGGGAGGGAGGGGGCTTCCTCCCGGGAGGCCAGCAGGCACCCAGGCAAGGAGCTCCTCGGGAGAAAGCCGCAGGGCCCCGCGAGGGGCTGACTGCTAGCTGAGCCCAGTGGTGTCCGCCCCTGCTGGAGCCCAGCCACCCTCACAGTCAGACCACACAGACTTTGTGCAGGAATCTGAAACACAGGAAATAGCTCGCAGCAAAACCAAACCAGTAAGGACAAGCAAGGCCTAAGTACGTGGGCACCTTCAGCCCACAGTGGATGGCCAGTCGGCCCCTCCCTCCCTCACCCCAGGGCTTTATTTTCCTGCTTCCTCACCTGGTCATGGGGCGAATTTCACACGGCAGCGGGACGTCCATCCTCCTCCTTGGCAGGTTGCAACCCAGCAGTTTGGTGGAAGGTTCCAGCAAAGGCCACTCAGAC
>NW_028027344.1:0-608 GCF_054177405.1 Leptonychotes weddellii
GGAATCTGCTTAAGATTCTTTTTCTCTCTCCCTCTGCCCCTCCCCACCTCTCTAAAATAAATAAATAAATAAATAAATAAATAAATAAATAAATAAATAAATCTTTAAAAAAAAAGTCTCCTGTAAACTCATCCTGTTCAGAATCACACCTTGCAAGTAGTTGCCATGTCTCTTTAGTCTCCTTTAGGCCAGAACAACTCTTCGGTATTTCTTCCACTTCCATGACCTTGACATTTTTGAAGATTACAGGCCATTTATTTTGCAGAATGTCCTTCAGTTTGCGTTTGTCTGATCCTTCCTCATGGTTAGATTCAGGTAATGCATGTTTGACAAGCATATCACAGAGGTGATGCTGGTTTTTCCTGTCGGGGAGCATCATTTCCATTTGTCCCATTACTGATGAGGTTCACTAGATGGTTTGATTAGGGTGATGTCAGACAGTTTTCCCAGCTGTGAGGTTAATCTGTCTCCCCTTTGTAATGAATAAATAATTTGTGGGGAGATTCTTTAGAACTATGTAAGTATCTTGTACCTTATCAAACTTCAAAGGCATTCGTTTATGCGTACTATACGTTTTCACAATTTTCTTTTTTTTCTTTTTCTTTTTT
>NW_028027345.1:0-608 GCF_054177405.1 Leptonychotes weddellii
AGCATTATTTACAATTGCCAAGTATCAGAAACGACCTAAATATCTAAGCACAGGAGATTGGCTGGATAAAATGGTGCCCGCACACAAGGGAGTTCTAGGTCACTACAAAAAGAGAGAAGAATATCGATATAAACTGATCGTGCAGTGACTTTCGAGAGATATCATTACATGGAACAAGCAAAGTACCAAAGAGTATACACAGCAATGCTACCTTTTGTGTGACAGAAGGGGAAAAGAAAACATACATATTCCTATTCGTTATAAAAAGTAACACAAGAAGGATACACCAGGAAAAATAAATAAAATAGGTTACTTCCAAGGGAAGGGAAGCCTGGAACAGGATGGAAAACACTTCTTTGGATTTGCCTCTGTGTATAGTTTTGACGGTCTAAAACATTATTAATGTTCTGTACATTCAAAAAATCTAAGTAAGAATGGAAATGAAAAAATAGCTACAGGTAAAAAGCAAATTGAGAAAGTAACCCTTACTGAGGCTTCAAATGAGTATAATAACCACTCAGGAGTAAAAAGGAGGGAAGGAGAGGAAGGGGGGAGGGAGGGAACAGAGGAGGAAGGAGCAGATGGAGGGAGGAGGGGGGAGCAGAGGA
>NW_028027346.1:0-608 GCF_054177405.1 Leptonychotes weddellii
TATCTACAGATGGTTTCTGACTTAAAATGGTTTGACTTAGGAGTTTTCAACTTTATGATGGTGCAAAAGTGATACACATTCAGTAGAAACTGTACTTCAGATTTTGAATTTTAATTTTTCCCCTGGATAGTGATATGTAGTATGATCCTCACTTGTGATATTGGGCAGTGGCATTGAGCTGTAGCCCCCAGTCAGCTATGCAGTCAGGAGGGTGAACAACCGATACACTTGCAACCTGTTTGTATCTATAGTACCATTCTGTTTTTCACTTTTTGTACAGTATTTAATAAATTACATGAGATATTCAACACTTTATTATAAAATAGGCTTTGTTAGATGATGTTGCCCAGCTATAGGCTAATGTAAGTGTTCCAAGCACATTTAAGGTAGCTAAGGCTAAGCTATGATATTCCGTAGGTAACGTTATTAAATACATTTTCAACTTATGATGGGGTTATTGGGCCCTATGGTAAGTTGAAGAAGATCTGTATATGTATTAGATATATATCCTGCTCATATTTAAGAGTGCAGCACCAAAAAGCTGATAGGGAATTGTGAGCTTGCTTATTGTGAGTTTCTCTGTGGGGTTATCTGCTTGCCATTTTTGA
>NW_028027347.1:0-608 GCF_054177405.1 Leptonychotes weddellii
AGCCCCACATCGGGCTCCCTGCTCAGGGCCACTATCCCCCTGCTCTCTCTCTCTTTCACTCTTTCTCTCTCTCTCAAATAAATAAATAAATAAAGTCTCAAAAAAAGAAATAAAATGTCCGACACGGTGCTTGGCACATAGTAGGTACTCAACAGACAGTTTTTCTTCCATAAGGGAAAGTATAAAGTCCTGCAGGTCTGATGTCGGAGAGACCATGGTTTGGTCCTGGCTCTACCACCACTAGCGGGGTGACCCTAGACAAGTGATTTCATCTCTCTGCATCCCCCTTCCCTAATCTGGAAGCAGAGATGCAAGCACCTAGCTCTTCCGGTGGTGGCAGGGATTAAATGAGGCGAGGTCTGTAAGGGGCCCAGCCCTTGCATGGGCTCCCATCAATTGCAGCCATAATTATAATGTCTTAAGGAATGTCGGTTGAGCCAGGCTTTGGAGATGGAGCCAAGACTCCCAGAGAAATAGGACTGAGCCCCCTTTATCTCCTCCTTGAAGCCTACCTCCTGCCCCAGCTCCCACTGCTCTGCTGGGCATCTCCTCAAAGAGCCAACAGAAAGCTGTGTTTACTCTGCCAAGTGGCATCCCTAGGGAGCCCC
>NW_028027348.1:0-10591 GCF_054177405.1 Leptonychotes weddellii
GATTGGTTAGTCCGGTGATGGGTATTAAGGAGGGCACATACTGCATGGAGCACTCGGTGTTATACGAAAACAATGGATCGTGGATCACCACAACAAAAACCAATGATGTATTGTATGGTGACTAACATAACATAATAAAATTTAAAAAAAAAAGTTGAATTTTCAGTAGTTTTGAAGAGTAAAAAGCCATTCTTGTCACAAACTCCATGAACAAGTGCCTGCCAGAGGTCTCGTTCTTTTGCTGGAAGAATGCTTCAGCACAGTGCCTGTCACATAGAAGTCCACTAACAGATGTGGTAAAATTGATGCTAATTTAATGATGATTCAGAAAAGTAATCCAGATTTGATGGGATCACACAAACTTTGTCTTCGTGTCCATTTTAATCCAAAAACCTTGTGTAGAAAGAGCCCCAATTAGTTTCAGATTAGTTCAACGTGTTTTACAATTGCAACACAATTGGAACATTTAATGAAATACACTGCCTAACTCCCAAATATTACATGGTACATACTTACACTAAAAAAAGGTCACTTTTTATCTGAAATTCTAATTTATCTGAGTGTACTCTATTTTTATTTGCAAAATCTGGTGACCCTAAGTGAATGACAACATTCCTATCAAACAATAGCGATTTTTCTTTTCTCCCATTTTATTAAAACATAATTGACATATAACATAAGTTTAAGGTATACACCATAATGATTTAATATATAATATACTGCAAAATGATTATCACAATAATTTTAGTTAACATCTATCACCTCACAGTTATATTTTTTTCCTGTGACAAGAATTTTTAAGGTCTACTCTCTGAGAAACTTTCAAATAAATAATACATTGTTAGCTATAATAACTATGCTGTATAATACATTCTCATATCTTATAACTGGAGTCCATACATTTTCACTACCTTCACCCATTTCTCTCACCCCATCTATCGATATGGCAACTACCAGTCTGTTCCATTTCTGTTTCTGATTCTGCATATAAGTGAGATCATGCAGAATTTGTCTTTCTCTGTCTGATATTTCACTTAGCATCACACCCTCAAGATTCATTCATGTTGTCACAAATGGCAAGATTTCCTTCTTTTCTGGCTGAATGATATTCCATATATAACACCACATTATTTTTATCCATACATCTGCCAATAAACACTTAGGTTTTCACGTCTTGGCTATTGTGTTGTATGGAAGTGTTGAATCACTATAGTGTACACCTGAAACTAATATCACACTGTATGTTAACTGCAATTTAAATAAAAACTTTGAATTTTCTTTTTGGGGGGGTCAACTTTTTAATGGAGTAAAAAAGGCAACCTATGGAATGGGAGAAAACATTTGCAAACGACATATCTGATAAGGAGTTAATATCCAAAATACATAAGAAATTCATGCTGAGAACTCAATGGCAAAAACAAACAAAAAACTCAGATAATCTAATTTAGAAACAGACATAGGGGCTGAATAGTCATTTTTCCAAATAAGATATTCAAATGGCCATCAGGTGTGAAAAGGTGCTCACTGTCACTAATCATCAGGGAAATGCAAATCAAAACCAGAATAAGATAACACCTCACACTTGTTAGAATAGCTATTATCAAAAAGACAAAAAACTAACAAATGCTGGTAAGGATCTGAAGAAAAGGGAACCCTTGTACACTTTTATTGGAAATGTAAATTTGTGCAGCCATGATGGAAAACCGTATAGAGGGTTTTGAAATATTAAAATCGAGCTATCATATGCTCTAGCAATTCTACTTCTGGCTATATATCCAAAGGAAATTAAATCACTATCTCCAAGGGATATCTGCACCTCCATTCTCATTGCAGCATTATTTACAATAGCCAAAAATACTGACTTGTAATGGTGAGATTACAAAGGAAATTTAATAGAATAGCAAACTGAAGTTTTTTTTTTAATGTACAAATACCTACTAAAGTTGAAAAGGGTACAAGATTTGATGACTCTGAATAATCAGCACTTTCAGAATTTACTAATGCTTCCATGACTCATCATTTTTCTAGGGTTTTGCCTTGAAAGATCATGGTTACTGTAGTTTATTAATTGCTCTTTTTTCTATTTTTCTTTAAAAACTATGAGTAAGTTACATCCTTAGCATTGGATACAACTATATTTTGAAAAAGAATTTGATTCTCCAGATTTCTATTTGATTGCAGAAGGACAAGAAATCCATTTGTCATTTGCTTACACAGCATGTGACTTCATTTGCCATTGTATTTTAGCACTTCTGGGAAGATGATGAGTAGGAAGCTCCTAAGCCCACCTGGTCCCATGGACATACCTAGATAATAGCCACATCAGTGCAACTAACCCAAAAATGACCCTAACTCTGGCAGAACAGACAATCCAGTGTTAATATTAGGGGCCACATTGAAAGGGTAGGAGGGGCAGAGATACAGTCCAGAACTAAACTCCAGGTGAGACTAACCAAAACAGGAGGGACTCCACAAGTGTGGAGAAGGGAAAAGAGCAGAAAGCACACCAGGCATCCCAGACACAGGGCACCCACATCGGGAAGATGAGTCCTTATACCATTTGGATTTGAAAACTAGTGGGGCTTAATTTCTTGAGTTTTTACAATCAGTGGGGCTGAACTCCGGGTACTTTCAAAATTGGCAGGCTCCACCCCCACCCCACCCCCACCCCCGCCAGGAGAGTCTGAAGACAACAGACAACTGAGTCCCTGCCATTAAAGAGCATAACAAACAACACCTCAGAGATACAGCACAGAAGCAAGTTTGAAAAGCTCATGGGGTATATATGAAGGAGATTTATTTACTAATCTCAGAATGTGTATTAGAGGGGCAAGAATCGTTAGGAGACCTCTCCAAGAACAAAAAAGCTGGCAGGCACCATTTCTCTCCACACCCCTCACTTCCCACACTAGATAGCCTGACACTTGCAGGGACCAGTGGAACACTCCCTACCTACATTGTTAACACCAAGTGCCCCACCCTTACATTATCATGAGGCTCCTCCTATTCCAACCCACCCTATTCAGTAGGAGTCACTCCAAAGAAGCTCCTATGGTATCACATCCTGCAGGCAGTCTTTCAAGGACTGGTATCACACCAAAGTGACTCTTGCCCTGAGGAGAGTTGAATATAACCATATACACAAGTTTGACTGCAGCCACAGTACACATCTGATCTGACTACCAATCCCCAACACCAAAAAACCTCTCAGAGGGCAACACAAAAAAGAGCAAAGGGAATTCTTTGAGTGGAAAGAAAAGGTCATAATCAAGAATAAGGAAATTATGAAAGGAAAAAAAATCTCAAAGATAAACACAAACATAATAAAATTAGTATATTAATCACTTATAAAACCAGGATAGAGGTTAAAGCACAAAAGCAGTAAAATCAAGTATATCTATAAAAACCACACAAAAGGGAAGGGAATCACTAGGCAGTCACAAAATATGTCAAATATGACATCATATACATAAAATATGGGGGCAGGCAAAAATGTAGAGCTTTTAGAATGGGCTCAAACTTAAGTAACCATCAACTTAATATAGATTGGGCTATATGTGTAAGATGTGTAAGACGCTAATGGTAACTACAAATCAAAAACCTGTAATAGATACCCAAAAATGAAGAGAAAGGAATCCAAGCAAATCCCTAAAGACAGCCATCAAACTCTGAGAGAAGAGCATGAGAAGAAAGGAACAGAGAATTAGAAAAACAACGTAAAATAAGTAACAAAATGGCAATAACACTTCTCAGTAATTACTTTGAATGTAATGGACTAAATGCTTCAATCAGAAGACCTAGAGTGACTGAATGGTTAAAAAAAGCAAGACATTTCTATATGCTCCCTACAAGAGACTGACTTCAGACCTAAAGACACATGCAGATTGAAAGGGAAGGGATGGAAAAGCATTTGCCATGCTAATGGAAGTAAAAAGAAAGCTGGGGTAGCAATACTTCTATCAGACAAAATAGACTTTAAAACAAAAACTGTAATGAGACAAAGAAGGACACTACATAAAGGGGTGTCCAAAAAGGATACAATAACTGTAAATACGCACCCCACATGAGAGCACCTAAAGACATAAAGCAATTACTAAGAGACATAAACAAAAAAATTAACAGCAGTTCAGTAATAGTAAGAGGATTTTAACACCCCACTTACATCAGATTTTCCAAACAGAAAATCAACAAGAACACACTGGACCAGATGAACCTAACAGAATAGATCATGTTAGTCCACAAAACAAGTCTCAACAAATTCAAAAAAATTGAAAACAGAGCATGCATCTTTTCCACCACAATGGTATGAAACTAGAACTCAATCACAAGAGAAAATCTGGAAATAACACAAATACATGGAAGCTAAATAACATGCTACCAACCAAGAAATCAAAGAGAAAACCAAAAAATACTTGGAGACAAAAGAAAATGAAAACAACAATCCAAAATCTTTGGAATGTGGCAAAAGCTATTCTAAGAGGTAAGATTATAGAAATACGAACCTACCCAAGAAGCATGAACAATCTCAAATAACCTATAGGAGCTAGAAGAATGAAGAAAGCACAAAGTGGTAGAAGAAATAATAAAGGTTAGAAGAGAAATAAATGAAATAGAGAGTAACAAAAACAAGAGAATATATCAATAAAAACAGGAGCAGTTTCCTTGAAAAGATGAAAAAAAAAATGATCAACATTCACCCAGACTAATGGCAAAAAAAAAAAAAAAGGACTCAAGTAAAATCATAAAAGAAGGAGAAATAACTGACCCCAGAAATACAAAGGATTGTGAGAGATTATGAAAGATTATATGCCAACAAATTGGACAACCTAGTAGAAATGTATAAATTCCTATGAATATATAACCTTCCAAAACTGAATCAGGAAAAAATAGAAAATTTGAATAAATTACTAACAATCACATTGAATCAGTAAAAAAAAAAAGAAAAGAAAAAAAATCCCAATAAATGAAGTCCAGGACCATAAATTCTACCAAACAGTTAAAGGGTTAATACCTATTCTTCCATGAGGCCAGCAAAACCCTGACATCAACTAGATAGAGACACTACAAAAACAACAGCAACAACAACTACAGGCCATATCGCAGATGAACATAGATGCAAAAATCCTCAATAAAATATTAGCAAACTGAATCCAGAAATGCATTAAAAAATCATTCATGATGATTAAGAGGAATTTATTCCAGGACACAAGGGTGGTTCACTATTCGCAGAGCAATCAAAGTTATACATCACATTAACAGAGAAAGGGCAAAAATCATATGATCACCTCAATAGATGGCAGAAAAAACATTCATGATAAAAACCCTCAACAAAGTAGGTTTAGAGGGAACATACCTCAACATAGTAAAGGCCATATAAGAAGAATGCACAACTAACTTCATACTCACTGGTGAAAAACTGAGAACTTTCCCTCCAAGATCAAAAACAACAGAAGGATGTCCCTCTCACCAGTTTCATTCAATATAGTACTGGAAGTCTTAGCCACAGCAATCAGACAACTAAAGAAATAAAAGACATCCAAATCGATAAGGAAGAAGTAAAACTCACTATTTGCAGAGGACATGATATTATACAGAAAACCCTAAACACTCCACTACTACAACTAATTCAGTGAAGTTGAGGGTACAAAATTAATAGACAGAAACCTGTTACACTTCTATATGCTAATAATGAAGCAACAGAAAGAGAAAATAAGAAAACTTTCCCATTTAGAATTGCACCAAAAAGAATAACACTTAACCAAGGATTTGAAAGACTTGTACTCTGAAAACTATGAAACACTGATGAAAGAAATAGAAGATGCCACAAACAACTGGAATGATATTCCATGCTCAAGGATTGGAAGAACAAATATTGCTAAAATGTCTATACTATCCAAAGCAATTTACAGATTTAATGCAATCCTCCTCAAGACACCAACAACATTTAGAATAGTCCAAAATTTGTATGTAACCACAAAAAACTCCGAATAACTAAAGCAATCTTGAGGAAGAACAAAGCTGGAGGTATCACAATCCCAGGCTGTAGTAACCAAGACAGTATGGCAGTGGCAAAAAAAAAAAAGACACATAGATCAGTGCAACAGAATAGAGAGCCCAGAATTAAACCCACACGCACATGGTCAATTAACCTATGATTAAACAGGCAAGAATATACAATGAGGAAAAGACAGTATCTTCAACAAAGGGTGCTGGAAAACTGGACACCTACATGCAAAAAAATGAAACTGGACTACTTTCTTACACCATACGCAGAAACAAACTCTAAACTCTAAAAGGAGTAAAGACATAAACATGAGACCTGAAACCATAAAACTCCCAGAAGAAAACATAGGCAGTAATCTCTTTAACATCAGTTGTAGAAACTTTTTTCTAGATATGTGTCCTAAGGGGAAAAAAAGCAAAATTGAACTATTGCTACTACACCAAAATAAAAAGGTTTTGCACAGAGAAATGAACCGTCAACAAAGCAAAAAGACAACCTATTGGATGGGAGAAGATATCTGCAAGTGATATATCCAATAAAAGGTTAATATCCAAAACATATAAAGAACTTATACAACTCAACACCAAAAAAATTTCAAATGAATCCAATTAAAACTGGACAAAAGACCTGAATAGATATTTTTCCACAAACACACACAGATGGGCAACAGACACATGAAAAAATGATCAACATCACTAGTCATCAGGGAAAAATGAAAACCACAGTGAGATATCATATTATACCTGTCAGAATGGCTAAAATCAGAAACACAAGAAGTAACAAGTGTTGGCAAGAATGTGGAGGAAAAGGAACCTTCCTGCACTACTGGTGGGAATGCAAACTGGTGTAACCACTGTGGAAAACACTATAGATGTTCCTCAAAAAATAAAAAATAGAATTACCAAATGATCCAGTAATTCTACTATTGGGTAGTTAACCCCCCGCAAAAAAAAAACCACCTCAAAGGCTAATTCAAAAAGATATAGACACCCTTCTGTTTATTACATTATTTATAATAGTCAAGATATGGAAGCAACCCAAGTGTCCATCCATAGATGAATGGATAAAAGAAGGTGTGGTATATATATACAATGGAGTATTACTCAGCCTAAAAAAGAATGAGATCCTACCCTCTGCAACAACATGGATTGATCTAGAGGGTATAATCCTAAGTGAAATAAGTCAGTCAGAGAAAGACAACTACCATATGACTTCACTCAGGTGTGAATTTAAGAAACAACACAAATGAACAAAAAAACCTCAGACTCAGGGTGCCTGGGTGGCTCAGTTGTTAAGCATCTGCCTTCAGCTCAGGTCATGATCCCAGGGTCCTGGGATGGAGCCCCGCATCAGGTACCTGCTCCACAGGAAGCCTACTTCCCCTCTCCTACTCCCCCTTTTTGTGTTCCCTCTCTCGCTGTCTCTTTCTCTGTCAAAAAATAAATTAAAAATCTTAAAAAAAAAAAACCAAAACCTCAGACTCGTAAGTACAAAGAACAAACTGGCGGTTGCCAGAGGGGACGCTGTTGGGCCATTGGGTGAAAGAGATAAAGGGCTTAAGGGTACACTTATCTTGAGGAGCACTGAGAAATACAGAGAACTGATGAATGATCATAGTGTGCATTTGACACTAATAGAACACTGTATGTTAATTATACTTGAGTAAAAAAAAAATAAAAGAACAAAGTTATTTTAAACAGTATGAATTCCATATCTAATGTCACACAATCTTAACGTAAATGACCAGAGACTAAAGCTGTTCAAACAGAGTTAAATCATTGGTATGGTCAAAAGGAAGACTGTTTTGGCACTGAGGAAACAAGCTGGGAGAGTGACAGGGAAACTGGTTTTTTGTTTTGTTTTGTTTTCAGTAACTAAGTTATAGTAATAAGATTTGTCCTATATTAAGCCCTGGTGAGTTAAAATACCTTTGCAGAGTCAACTGATCACTCATGGGGAATAAATTAACTCTCCTGGGACACTGGGGTATGAATTAGTGACCTGGAAGAGGCAATTAATCTCAAATGGATGAGCACTTGGCTTTTAGATTCCTCTCCATTCATAGTTCCCTTGCGATCAAACATAGGTCAACATGCAATGTACCTTGTTTTATGCACCTAAGCCCAAAGCTCTACACTGATTCAAGACAAAGTCTCCACGTGGCAAAAGCTGTTTCAGCATATTGGAGAAAATGGAACGCTGTTCAAAGAGTCCACAATGGAGATACAACATATATTAAAATTGAGACTATCAAAAGCTTTACGGACTTTGTTATGGAAGTTTTGTTTATATCAGTTAATGCAAACTCCTCCAAGCAAATTAGAGGTGTGGCAATAAAGTGACAAAGATGTGATATACTACTTAGGGTTAATAGAACTCCTGGCCCGCTTCTCAAATTAATCCTGTTTTACATTTTAAAATTAAGTTTATTTTCACGGGCAAGTTAAAGACTCTGGAAGTCAAGGATAGCCTTTAATTATTGGCCTTTCCACTATGCCCCTCCATCTCACAGTGCAGAATAAGCTAATGCTAATAATGACTGTCCTTTCACATACACACATACAAATATACATTGTGTATGGGGGCGGTGTGGAGAAAAAAGCTTGTGAATACCTTGGGAACAGAAAAACTTCTCAGAGAGGAGCAAAATAGGTATTTATGAGGTATGTTATCTATTTTAAAATATTACATTCAAAGGTACCCATGTGAACATCTCAAATGGAAAAGAACCCCTAGTTTTGCACTTGTGATTTTGCCAACTTTATCCAACCCTCGGCTCCTAGATGTTTCAAATGATAGGATGCAGTGATACATTTGATCAACAGATGTCACCATCTAATTGCCTGGAAATTCCTCAAATTTGCAACTTGGAGTTTTGCAAAGAATTTGGGGTTTCTGATTCTGTAACGAAGAATGTCCTACCATATCAATCCTGCCAGTTTCAAATTTAAACTATTCTGTTCAGAGAGAGGTTTTCATACATTGATAATGACTTTGTTAGTTGGTTGGTTCCTAATGCTATTACTCAGATGCCATTATTTGGTCTGTGAAACTAATTATATTATCCTATAATAGGAAATGAATCTCCAGTATAGTAAGTTAAACTGTTCAATAGTTACACAGGTCTTTTTTTTTCCATTTTTTAAATTGTGAGTTTCTGTGAAAGTATCAGTTTGTCTAATGCGGGCTAATCATGGCTTGAATTATGATAAGGAGAAGGACTCTTAGCTATTAATACTTAAAGAAAGGAGAAACAATGAGACCTGGTGTAGGTGGTCAAATTCATCCTCACCAGCAAGACAACCAAAGAATAATCAGGGAGTAATCAGGGAATGCTGGGTTTAGCCAAAAGATCTGAGGTATATATGGTCTCAGGTTTCAAATTAATTTCCAGTTGTTAAGCACTAACATGCTGCCTCCTGTCTCCATTAAAAGAGGCTATGTCTCTGTATCATATGACCTCACTGATATGAGGAATTCTTAATTGCAGGAAACAAACAGGGTTGCTGGAGTGGGGGGTGGGGTGGGAGGGATGGGGTGACTGGGTGATAAACACTGGGGAGGGTATGTGCTCTGGTAAGCGCTGTGAATTGTGCAAGATGGTTGAATCTCAGATCTGTACCTCTGAAACAAATAATGCAATATATGTTAAGAAAAAAAAAAAAAGAAGAAGAAGGTAGCGGGAGGGGAAGAATGAAGCGGGGGAAAATAGGAGGGGTAGACGAACCATGAGAGACGATGGACTCTGAAAAACAAACTGAGGGTTCTAGAGGGGAGGGGGGGTGAGAGGATGGGTTAGCCTGGTGGTGGGTATTGAGGAGGGCACATTCTGCATGGAGCACTGGGTGTTATGCACAAACAATGAATCATGGAACACTTCATCTAAAACTAATGATGTAATGTATGGGGATTAACATAAGAATAAAAAATAAATAAATAAATAAATAAAAAAAGAGGCTATGTCTCTGAAATATTATGAAAGTAAAAAGTCAATAAAAGTACTGGGTTTTGGAATGTAGTAATGTATTATGGTTTTAGGGTGATTAAAAAATGAACTGATTGGATTTTTTCATATTTCTCTGCAGTATTTGGGACAAGGCATTGATGATCCAAAGTATCTATGAATCATAAAAGAAAAATTTAAATTTGTAATTATTTTATTATTAAGAATTTATATTCTAATTCTTTGAAAAGTAAGGTTATGTGGGAATAGACACATTCATTAAACTTTCAGGTCATAGTACATAACAGAACCTTACATTAAAAAGAATTTATAGCCTTGCAGGTAAGAAAAGATAAAGGCACAGAGATACTGATGCATCTTGGGTCTCTGAAATCATCTAGTCCTACCTTTTATTTTTTTTAGATGAGAAAACTCAAGTCTTTAGAGTCTGAAGTGATTTGACCAAGGTCAGACTAAAATACCCATTTGCTGGGTCTTTGTTGAACTATTTCTCTAATTGGCAATTTCTGATAACTCAGCCAGGTGGTTTGGAAATTAACATTTTTTTCTATAAAAAAGAATTTTCAAGTACAAGATGAGCTTTTATAAAATTAGTTTTCCTGGGCGCCTGGGTGGCTCAGTCG
>NW_028027349.1:0-608 GCF_054177405.1 Leptonychotes weddellii
CTTGCAGTGATTTCAAAAGTTCAAATCTCTTAAAAATAGGGTTGGATTTTTTAAACCTATTTGATGACAGTCAGCTCAATATCCTAATAGCCATACAATTATTTTTGAGACATGTTTTTCTTTTTAGGTTAATTATAGATATTCTCAATATATCTTCCTTTCATTGGCTCATACTCTTAACTTTATTCTGAACTATACTTTATTCAACTAAAAAGATTTACCAGATACCATGTAATAACAAAGAAATTACATGAAATAATCTATTCAGAGAGTTTAACAAAGGATTAAACCATTCTTATGATTTGTGTTTTTCATGAGCATGTTTCTTAATGGCTATGCCCATGATTTGGTCTTTGACCAAAGGAGGCATCTCCTAATGAGGTTTTGGGTCTCAAAACATTCTTAGTTTTGGGCGCCTGGGTGGCTCAGTTGGTTAAGCGACTGCCTTCAGCTCAGGTCATGATCCCAGGGTCCTGGGATCGAGTCCCGCATCGGGCTCCCTGCTCTGCGGGGAGCCTGCTTCTCCCTCTCCCACTCCCCCTGCTTGTGTTCCCTCTCTCACTGTGTCTCTCTCTGTCAAATAAATAAATAAAATCTTTAAAAAAAAA
>NW_028027350.1:0-608 GCF_054177405.1 Leptonychotes weddellii
AGGGCACATCTCTGCCCTTTGTGCTTCTAAAACCGCCAGCCGCTCCCAGTTTGCGTGCGCGCAACTCCAGCGCTTGGGGTTCTGTCCCGGGGACTGCGGTTCGCGTGTGCGCGACCGTGACTCCGGGTTTCTGTCGGGTGGGGGGCTGCAGTTCGCCTGCGTGACCCCGCCGGTCTGGTTTTCCACCCCAGGGGCTGCCCTAAAGTTCTTTCCCGACGCTACTGGTCTGCGAGTCTGTGCCCCGTCCGCAGCGCGCGAGGCTGTCACTCACCGGCGGTGTAGGATCCCCACGTCCAGGCCTGTCAATGGGGTTTTTATAATGCCACATTCATTGGCTTTCAGAAAGAGATCAATAATATGGAGTTCCTGGGTAGGGTTTCTGGGGAAAGCTCTTCAAAGGAGGCTGACTCAGCAGGGAGGCATGTTCTTTCACCCTTGCCCTTTTCTACTCTCTGCTGCCTGAAATATGGATGTGATATCTGGAGCTGAAGTAACCATTTTGGGATCATGAGGTGACCTCAAGGATGGAAGCCTCATGTTAATGATGGCAGAGAACAGGGTAGAGGAGCCTGGGTCACTGATGGCTATGGAGCTGCTGTCTTCACCCC
>NW_028027351.1:0-608 GCF_054177405.1 Leptonychotes weddellii
TTTTGTACTTTGTTCAATGTAAGCTTCCTAGGGCAATGGTATAAAAACCCCCATTTCCAAGGCTTATGAATGCAGTATTTCTGCTGATGCTCACTTGAATTTTATAAGCAACTTTTCCTGTGGAGATCTCTCTCCTTCCTTTGCCTGCATTCTGCTCCAGGCCTCCTCGGGTTACAGTGCCATGCAGCATTGATGTGGGAAACAAAGGCAAAAGAAAAAGTTAAATTTCCTTACTGCCTACAGCCCATTGACAAGTCCTTGAAACAGGCAGAGCTTTCAAACTTCCTCTGGGAGCTCAGCTGCATGGATTTTGATACTTTGCTAAGGGCAAGAGGCAATCTTAGCCTGACCCCCAGGATCCTGTAAGTCTACTTTAACATATACAAATTCCTTTATTTCTACCTCCCATGATACACATTGGCAGTCATCCCCCAAGCATATGGCCCACCAATATACATCTGAACAGTCTCATGACTGATTTACTAGGTAGTAATAAATGACCTTTTCCTAACAATAGCCAGCCCCTCAAGGTCCTGGGAACGTTATTTCCAAATTCCTTAGAGGCTTTCGCTGTCCCTAACCCCCTCCCAACTTGAAAGTGTATAATC
>NW_028027352.1:0-608 GCF_054177405.1 Leptonychotes weddellii
CCAAAGGAGATGACCCCCGAAGAATGATGATCCAGGGAATCAAGTGACGTACCCACACGGAGCCCCCTGCACTAATCACTTCTGTGAGTCACGGTCTACTTCCCGGTTTGGTGAGTCTCTTTTAGGATTCTGAACTTCCTCCCTTCGGTTCAGCTTTCCAACTTAATTCAGGATCTGTTTAAGACATTTTTTTTTTTTTTGGTCATACTCCTCTTAGTGAGTACTAGTTTGTTTGGTGAGTACTCCTTTGTTTTATTATTGGGAGCACATCAGAATTTTGGTATAATTCCTTTGGAATTCTTGGGAGTGTTAAAAAGAAAGCCATAGGCCCAAAGTGGAGTCTTTTGTCCTCAGGACAGCCAACCAAGAATTCATTGCAAAGCCCCCTTCTTAACTAATCCTAGTCCCGGCTATTCGAATACACCTCCAGACCATCCTATAGTCCTCTAAGAACGCGAAGATCCCGCTCCTCATATTACATCCTTAGGCCCCCACTGCGGGGAGAGGGGGGTGCAAATCCATGATTGGGCTCCTGAACTTTTCAGGCTCCGCCCTCTAACTGGCCTCTAAACTTCAACCCATATCTGACATTTCGATCCCTCCCCCTG
>NW_028027353.1:0-608 GCF_054177405.1 Leptonychotes weddellii
AGGAAAGAAAATTTGGGATGATCTGATAGCTACATGCAAAGAAAAAAATATGTGAATTTATTTTGTGTGTCTTCAAAGGGCAAAGCCAGGACTAACGGGTGGAAGATACAGGGTATAGGACTTAGAAATCACTGTAAGCAAGAACATTTGAATTATGACTTGACTACCAGGGGAATGAGCTGCCTCTAGAAACAGTGAACTCTAGCCATGAGTGTTCAAGTGGAAGGCAAACAGTCATAAATTAGAAAGATATAATGGAGAGCACTTAGCCTATTAAAGTTCTTTCCAAGTCTGAGATTTTACAGGAGCAGCATTTACAAGGTCAAGTGTATGGGGAGGACAGGTGTGAAGCCAGTGAAATACAAAGTTACCCTGAGGTGCCTCTGACAATTGCAGATGCCTAACGAGGAATCCCAACATACTCCAGCCCTTGAGCGGCTAACTCCTGGTGGTACCATGACCACATATCAGGGAACCCTGACAGAGCAGACAGCCAGCTTCTCTGTCATCTTTGGCAAAGGGTGTTGCCATGTCCTTTTACTGTGGTGGGAGGTGTCCATCCTGTGAGAAATGTAGATCAGGTGCAGCCTGTAGGTAGGGTCTGGTGG
>NW_028027354.1:0-608 GCF_054177405.1 Leptonychotes weddellii
TCACGGAGCAGAGCCTGCCATCGGCACTGGGGGAGCACACCGCCCCCCAGTGCTACCCTCTCCCTGTGTAGGCAGATCTGCCCCCCCTGGAAGCTACCCCCCTGGGACCTGCCGTGGGACAACCCCAGCAGAGGCTACGTGCCCATTAGTGCCAATAGCAGCCCTGTTTGCTGAGTGACTTCCTGCCTCCAGGCGTCACGCTCAGCAGGGTACATACCCCATTTCCTAGCTGGGGAGATCGAGGCCTGCCCACGGCCAGGCAGATAATAAGTGGGATGGGCCTGAGATTAGAGTCCCGGCCTGTCTGGCTCCAGTGCTGAGTTATCAGGGCCACGATCGCCTGCCTGTCCCAACAGGCCTGATGCACACATCCCAGAAAGTTGCAAGTCGCAGATGGTCATCCCCTCTGTCTGGCTGTGAAATGGGCCCAGGCGTCAGTGACCTGGCCAAGGCCACAGCTGGAAGGTGGCAGAGTTGGGGTTGGCCCCGGGCCCGGGGATTCCAAACCCATGATCTTTCACCCCACGCTGGGCTCTGCTTCCATCTGGTGCATGGCTGCGGCCGGCCCCACATTCAGGCCCTGTATCCAGGTGCCCTCGACCAGGTCC
>NW_028027355.1:0-608 GCF_054177405.1 Leptonychotes weddellii
ATAAAACGGGCTCTTTATTTTCTGTGCCCACAACTCCCCACGTTCATGGCACATCCTCTCATTCAAGTAAACAACACCGTTCTTCCTTTGTGTTGCTCTTAAAATAGATTGGTCCAAACTGTCTGAACCCTTATGAGCTGATAACTACTGATCTATCTAGTGTCGTCCTTTGCAATTTTCTCCTTTGAACTACATGATCCCTTTGTATTTTCATTTTTCTCAATTCTTCATAGACGTCTGTGCTTTTATCTCTGCACTCACTGTTCTGTCCTTCTGAAATTGCTGGTCTGTACTGTGCTTCTACCTCATTCTCTACACAGCTATGTCCCCTCATCACCACCTAACCCTGGGAAGCTTTTCCCTGGATCAGGTGTCCTTAAGTACGTTTTTCTTCTCAACAGGTTTATCCTAGGACTATGGCCATTAGTGTGTGAACATTTAATTGATCAAGTCAGGACACTCTTTAGAAAGAGGGAGCTATTAATAAGTATGCTGAGACAATACATGTATATCAGGACTGCCCTGCGGTAATCTGGTCTGTCTTGTCAACTATTCTGGAATTTTTTTGTTGGATTGATTACTCCCCCTCTCCCTAATTATAACTTACA
>NW_028027356.1:0-608 GCF_054177405.1 Leptonychotes weddellii
TTTTGTAAGCCACTGATGTGATGGATTACATTAATTGATTCTTGAATATTATTCAATTTTGTAGTCATAGTTGCTTCTTTTCTTTTTGTTCATCTCTAATTCTTAATGATCAATACCTACCCCTCATCCTGTATCAGGACTCTCCATCTGGGGGTTCTTAATCTTGATTTATCTTCTGGTAGCCTACTGTAGGTTTGGCATAACTCTCAGAAATGAGGTTTAGTGGTGTACTGTCTGCATCTTTGCCTTCCTGAGAACTATTTTACAATTCTTTTCATGTACAAAGTTTGCAATGTCCATCCCTGGTCAGTTCTGATAGTTGAGAGGCATTTGTCTGGCTCTAACAGACTGAGATGGGAACACGTGGGTTGTTGTCAAGGTCTCTAAATGTGCTATAGTATCTGGTTCTGTGGGTCTTTTGTTAGTTGGTTGGTACAGACATAGGGCACACAATCCTACACCCCCTTGCTGGCCTTATGCCCTCTCATGCTTAGCGTCATGCCCCTAGGGTGAGCCCGTTGCCCTCTGAGTGGGAGGAGACACCACTTACCAGCTCTCCTGTCCCTATGCAACACCAGGTTGTGTGGTAGGAGCTGTTGTCTCATCTA
>NW_028027357.1:0-608 GCF_054177405.1 Leptonychotes weddellii
GGAGACACCTTTACAAATGGAGATTTCCTTTATAAATGTACATTTATAAATGTACATTTCCCTTCCAAAAGGGTATTCTAGTTTGTTTTCAGAGCTTCTCTTGTGTCTACTTTCTCAAATTAACCTTCTGCCAAAGAGGTATGTTTCGGCGTGGCATGTTCTGCTATCCCTCTGCATTTAGGAAGAATTTGAGGAATGAATCAATCAATATTTTGCAAATAATGAAAAAGACTAATAAATTAGGCAACCTGTCCAAGATCACAGAGGCAGCATTTAGCCAAGGTGGGATTCCAATCCAGGTCTCCAAGATACAGTATACTTTTTTTTTTTTAAAGATTTTATTTATTTGACAGAGAGAGACACAGTGAGAGAGGGAACACAAGCAGGGGGAGTGGGAGAGGGAGGAGCAGGCTCCCCGTTGAGCAGGGTGCCTGACACAGGACTCCATCCCAGGACCCCAGGATCATGACCTGAACTGAAGGCCAATGGTTAACTGACTGAGCCACCCAGGCACCCTGGTTTACAACATTTTATTTTATTTTTATTTTTTTATAGATTTTATTTATTTGACAGAGAGACACAGCGAGAGAGGGAACACAAGCAGGGGG
>NW_028027358.1:0-608 GCF_054177405.1 Leptonychotes weddellii
ATTGCTGGATCGTAGGGTAGCTCTATTTTCAACTTTTTGAGGAACCTCCATACAGTTTTCCAGAGTGGCTGCACCAGCTTGCATTCCCACCAACAGTTACTACACGTTTCTTGATACCTAAAAGTCCCATTTCCAATACTTTAAATCTATTTCTTCTTCTTACACACAACTTTGACTCCTCCATGTGACACAATTTTTCTACTACCAAGCTTGAGTTCTGTGACTAAATTTTGTACAGGTTCCATAGTGAATCTATACAAATCTCGAGTTACATCAGATGTACTTTCAAGAAGAGACATTGAATTTAGACTGCTTTCGAAACTTCCTAATTGCGAATGCATTTCCCATTTAGATGATGCCATGAATAGAGTGGTTATCAATCTTGATCTACCTATTGGGATACAATGGAGTAGAAGATATCATCATATTTAGCAGTTTGGAGGATTTTTTTATTTTATGAAACCAAGTGTCCATGACACTTACTCCTTTATCCCGCCACCATGTCCCTGTAATCCTTTTGCTTGAGTGACAAGATTTAATGTATTGATTTCTTGCTGACAGAAGAGGGAATTGTATCAGTGGGTAATCCTTTTATCACTCTGATCAAA
>NW_028027359.1:0-10591 GCF_054177405.1 Leptonychotes weddellii
TTGAAGGAAATATAAGTATGTATTTGTGTTTCTTACCTCTAGTTTTAGACTTTGATATCTCTAACTTTATGGAAGCTTTAAAATTTTAATTGGCAACATACATATATCCCAATGACCTTGAGTTTTCCTTTTAGCCTAAATCATATAAAAATATTCATAAACTTCTACCAGAGATCCATTATCAAATAATAATAATGTAAGTGAATGGTAGTGAATAGAACATTTTTCACTAAATCTATAAGCTGAGTCTCATTCATGTTCCAACCCAATTTCATTCACCACACACTGATATCTTGTTGGTTCTTAGGCATATGGATCAGTACTTATTTCCAAGACTACTTCAGTATTCTTTTCCTTTTCATAAAGATAATTTGTGGAATTAACCTCTTCAGATTTTATATAGTAATTTCCTTGTTAAAAAGTTTTAAATTAAGCTTAACTCCTCTGGATAAAGCTTATGATGTGTAAATTTGAAAGTAAAAAGGCAGATAATGATTAGTGGCAGAAAATTATATGTGCACATACAAAACATAGATGCCCATATTGCATAAGGCCATTATACCTTTCAGAGAATATGTGGCAATTCTTTTTCTCTTTTAATATTAGCTCCTTTGTTTTAAAATGTAATATTTCTGTCTACTTCAGGAAATCTAAAAATTTTTACTACCATGAACCTTTCAGTTCCATTTCACCTTTTAATTGACATGAAATATAAAACTGAAAAACAAAAACAAAAATATCCCAAGATGCATGTACATACTTCTAAAGAATCTTGAGGGGTTTTTTTTTTATGCCTCTCAACTTTTCCTAATTACTTCATACTTAGAAATCCTGTCACATCTTTCCTTGTCTATACAACTGGGATTTACATTCTCCCTCTTAATACACCATCACAAATGAAAACATTGGTTTTGGTTCCAACTGCATATTCAATAGCAGCTGAGAAAATTAGAAATGTGTACTCATTTAGTGAGTTTTAAAACACTCAGACTTCAACTTAGTAAGGTAACAAATTGAAAAAAATCCCAAACTATAAAGTTCTACAAAAGACCACACTGAGCCAAGAATGAATTTATTTAGAGAAGAGGGGAGTGGGGCACTAATTGCTTAATCTTCCTGAGAAAAGGACAGTTTACCTTTAGCAAATACTGAAGAAAAGTACATATTTTTAAACTTTTTGTCCCTTCAGATCATGCCATTCAAAGTTGTCCTTTGACAATTCAAATGTCCTTCTAACAAATTTCACCTGTTCTCAAATATTAAAAATTCCCTTTCATTATAAATTTCCTTTCATGAAATTACTGGCCGCTGAATTGACCAAAGCACAGTTCTAATAGGTCTGTTTACACTGTGAGATCCAAATAAAAGTGCCTAGTTATGGACCTTGAGGTTCAAGCCATATAAATGAGTTACCCAATCCAATCTGGGAAGAGCAGACATTGCAGTCATTTCAATCACCGCGGTCATGTAGACCCAGCCTCATTCTAAATTTCCTCAAGTGCTTTCATCACATGGGTTTGGCAGACTGACAACTCAGAATAGATATAATATTGATTTGTGTCTTCTCAGTGGTGCAGGTGGAACAGGGATATGAAAGGAGGCCCTTGAAATTAGTATACTGGCACTCATCCATTCCTGGATGTATTTTTTTCTTCTCTATTCATCTCAGGAAAATATCTAACTGGGTGCTTTGTATGAGGTCATTCACAAAGTAATTCTCTGGGTTTTGTTTGTTTGTTTGTTTGCTTGTTTTACATTCTTAGTGGGCCATTGGATTCAGGAGAACCTAAATTTCTTGTTCTCATATTAAAATAAAAATAAGAGACTCCTGGATTGGTCAGTTAAACATCTGCCTTTGGCTCAGGTCATGATCCCAGGGTCCTGGGATCAAGCCCCACATCAGGCTCACTGCTCAACAGGGAGCCTACTTCTCCCTCTGCTTGTGCTCTCTCTCTCTCTCTGTCAAATAAATAAATAAAATCTTTTAAAAAAATAAAAAAGAATAGTCAAGATTTATTGTAAGCCCCTATAAGGCTCTCATCTGCCTTCAACCTGCCTACCTCATCTTTTGCTGCTTCAACTTGCGGGCCTCAAACCTAATACAAGGTTCAGCCTCTTTGTGACCCTCCATATCTTATGGCTTCAAAACCTGGCTATGATTGGGGCACCTGGGTGGCTCAGTCGGTTAAGCATCTGACTCTTGATTTCAGCTCAGGTCATGATCACAGGGTCCTAGGATTAAGGCCCTGTGGGCCTCCATGCTGGGCATAGAGCTGCTTGGGATTCTCTCTCTCCCTCAGCCCCTGCCCCCCACACCCCCAGCAGTTCTATCTCTCTCTATAAATTAAATAAATAAATAAATAAATAAATAAATAAATAAAACCTGGTTATGATTAAAAACAAATGGTGCCCTCAACATATTCATTTTATTGCTGTCAAACCTAAAGCAATGCATGATGGATCCCTATTGAAAATGTGCCTCTAAGAGTTTACTTTTTCTAAAAAAAATTAAATCCTATGGCCCCTTCCCCCACTTCCTTCTCCCTCTCTCTTTCTCTCTCTCTTTCAGATAAATAAATAAATCTTTGGGGCACCTGGATAGCTCAGTGGGTTAAGCGTGGGACTCTTGGTTTTGGCTCAGGTCATGATCTCAGAGTCGTGAGACTGAGCCCTGCATCGGCTCCACACTTGATGGAGTCTGCTCAAGATTCTCTCTCCTTCTTCCTCTCCCTCCCCCTCTGCCCCTTCCCCCACCCCCACCAGCTAGCTCACACTTTCTCTCAAATAAATAAATAAAATATTTTTTTAAAAATTAAATCATATGAATTTTTTTGTCACATAAATCATCTTTTCTAAAGTATTTGTGCCCCTGATATTAAAGAACTTTCATGGAAAATTAGAATAATTCTATATTCTCCATGTGAGTACCCACTTATAAGCTAGAGGCTGTTTAGCTTGTGTAAAAGAGAAAGCAAATCTTAAAATCAATATTCATTCCTTGGTTAAACTTCAAATATTAGAAAACTCTAATTAAATGAGTTCCTGCGTGATCAAAAGGGAAAATGAAAAACAGTGTTTTGACATCATTGCATTTAGAAAACTTAAAATTAATCTCAGAACTCTGAAACCAATTTTTAAAAACAAAAATTCAGTTGTTGCATGCTCACCAATTTCTTATTAAAGTAATAGAGTTAAGAAAATTAAATCCAGTATATTTCTTTTATCTTTGTTCTACAAGGACAAAATGCAAAATCTATATGAATTTTAAGTGTAAATCATTGGTCACTCATAAAAAAATTCTGTTCAGTGATATTTATAATTAAGATTGAAGACAAATAATACAAGTATTTATCCCATTAGTATTCCATCTAAACTTAGTTCTAAAAATATTTTATTGTAATAAGTGGATACTTAAAACTATATACAGAAGTAGCTTTTGTCAAGTTTTGATATCTGATGCCAAGTGAACAAAGATGGCAAATCCTACTCTCTCCCCTACTTTTTCATATATTTTCTTTGTATGGTTCCTAGTTTTAAAGATTACGTGTATACATACATTTACACGCACACACACACACTCACATATTTTAGGTTCCTAAGGAATTATAAAGAGAACAATGGTTACAAGAAACAGGAAGTTAATGTCAGTTACTGGTATATAGGCCTTGGCCAACTATAAGAAAAAAAATTCCCTATTTAGAAAAAAAATATTTCCAGGTCAATATGCAAATGTCATTTGAAAGCATTCTGTTTTTTAAAATAAGTTGTTTCTCTTGAGTGGTTTTACAAATATTAGCTGTGTTGGTATAATATGTTTGCAAGCAAGCCAAATTTGGGGACCAAAGTAGATTTTTAAAATAAATCTATATATGAATCTTAAATAAGATTCAATAAGCACGCAGATGGTTCTGCAGGTGGTAATGTCTCAACAACTGAAGCTCTTCAAGAAGGAGCACGTGTTAGTGTCTTGAAGTAACAATGGACACACACAACTGCTCTAATTCTCCAGTCCATTGAGTTGACATCTTCTGCCAATCATTTGGCCACCATTATGTCTCCAATTGTCTCAACATGTCACACTCTCTCAATAGTCCTGTGTTACCGTCCCTGAATATACCTCCTGAACAGGTGTATATGACATGTGTGAAAAAGGTTGGAGATTGTCAGACCTAGAAATGATCCAAAAAGAGAAAAGAAAATTCTATTAGTAAATGCAGTTAGATCAGACTTCCCACTTTCATCATAAGAACAGAATAAGATCAAATATTTAACAATCATTCTATTTGTAACCCTGAATTAGCCAAATTGACTAATTCTTTCATTTCTAAAAAAGTCACATTTTATAGATACAAGTTACAGTCTGAGCACTAGACTTTTTGTAATTAACCTATGAATTGCTCACATAACTTTAGGAAAGTGTTAGGTTTTGATAAATTTCTGTTTAGAAAAATGAATTTAGTCCTCTGATTTTAGAAAATGTCATCAAAATATCATCCTTGGCAAAAATCTTATTATTCTTTGAAAGTGAAACATTCCAAATCCTGTCACTTATTTAGGTAACATCAGCTATCTAGTTCAAAGATCCAGCAAAGACAGCTGAGATTTTATAGATTGCGAAGTCTGAACGAGGATGTGAGCAAATGATGGTGCTTCCAGTGAGATTTCGGCCCTTCCAACCATCTAAAGTTTTCTGTTTTAGTTACCAGAAAGAGGCCAGAACAAGCTTGTTCATCAACACCTCTAGAGTGCGGAGGTGTTAGTTTCCTGCCCTTATGACTTTAGCAAATATAATAGTTGCATGATTCTCACTTAGTATGAAAAGAATGACACAAATATAATCTTGGCACTGACCAGTGCACAAGCCTTTAACCTAACACTAATTGTAATTAGGAATAAAATTATCACACCATAATCCAATAAATTGCTAATTACTAGATTTTTCATATGTTTTCCCAATAATTGTCCTTTTTTAAAAATCATAAATGTCGTATTTTGTGTGCTAGATGCAATTAAAATATAATAATGACTAGCCGATCCATGAAGAATAGAAGGTACTTGAACGAGATGTTTTTTTCTTACTGCTATTTGAAGTGGTAAAAAAGGCAACTAGGCTTTTAGGGAAACCCTGCCTTTCAGCAGGTTCTTTAGTCCATCTGTGACCCATGAACTATTAAAGATGTAATCTTTAAAAAAATGATACTGAAGATGAATCTCTACATTATTTTATTCCTATGTAGACATGTATCACTATCTATCAGTCAGACTAAAGGGGATTCTCCGACCATGATACAGCACGGTCACGAGATATATTTTATGAAAAGTAACTCATTCCCTACGACATAAATCTTTGCTCCATTTCTTGAAATTAGTTATATGCATGATTATGTACATAAATATCATTTTTGTCTATTTAGACTCCACACAACATAAAGAGCATGTATTAATGATTAGCATTTTAAGAGACCTGAAATCACTCTGCCCATAAGCTGTAATCTATATAAAATTTTTTATCTCCAAACTTTCTAATATTCTCAATTGGTCCTCACATAAAACTTTCTTCATATCTTTTATGATTCTCATGGCCTTTTCTGCATCATTTGATGTTTCCATACATTGTGCCTATCACAACTCCATATAACACTTTCATAATTTTTAAAATATGGTTGAGTAATTTTTTCAATTTTATTTTCAAAATTCTTATGAGAAATGACAGAATTTTAATGTTTTCCTGATGTCATTCCTATAAAAATAATGTGTCACAATCATTGGAAACAATCTATAATGATGCAGTTAGATAAAGAAATTTCTGAGCAGAATCTACATTCAGAATGAACATAAGACATGAGAGTCAAGCTTGGCTGGATCCAAAGGACAGGCTATGTGAGAAACACACTTGAATAAATAACATAGACAAAATTATGTAAGCATTGGAGGTAAGGCTATATTTTTACTCTTAAAGGGTTGTTGGATTAATAAAAGTAATTTTCAGGAAGTTTACTATGGGATTTCTATGAAGAACAGATTGGAGGTATGATATAAAACTTCTTTGATTTCTCTGTCACCTTTTGATGAGTTTTTTTTTTCCACTAAGTTTTCAAACCCTGCCTCCAACACACAAATACATACACACCCTATCCATCTTCCCCACTGTGCTTTTTCTTCACAATACCTATCACCATACAACACATGGACATACCCATTCATTTGTTTAATATATACCCTCAATTAGATCATAGGTTCCAGAAGGTAAGACATTTTTGTCTTTGTTTTTTCCCATTGTGGTAATCCCAGAAACCAGGATGTTCTCTAGCAAACAGTAAAACACAATTAATAGTAGTCAAATAACAATAAGCATGAATTAATGACTGATTTAAGATAGAAATATTCAAACGTTTTATTATAAAAGAAACTGTCATAACTGTATCCCAAATATGACCTAAGGAAATATATAATTATATCTAAGAATATCAAAGTGATGAGGTTTTGGAATATAGGTGAGGTTCGGTGGGGTAAGGTCTGGAGCAAAGACCAAGAAAGAATTCTTGAGATGTCTTTGGTGCAAAATGGTGGTTTTATTACCACCCGGGGACAGGATCTGTAGGCAGAAAGAGCTGTTGCTCTGGGTTTGTGAGGGGTGGCTGATTATATACTTGGGAGTTAGGGAGGTGGGGACAAAGGGGGTGTCCAGAAGGACTGTCATACGCTAAAGAAGACTCTCAGGATACTGGAGGCCTAGTTACTGTCAAGCCAAGGCTGTTTTCCCCTCTAATGAGGCACTAACGTGAAGACAGTTGGGAGTTTCCCGGAGGAATGTTACATTCCTCCTATCACATGTCCTTGTCAATGGGCTGCAGTTTCAAAAGAAATTCGATTTTATTTACATTTCCTTCTGCCTCAGCCTCCCTCAATTTCTTGGAGGGGAGGGTGATGTTAGGGCTCCAGGAAACTCAAGGGTGTCTGGAAGTTAGGCTCTTGATAAGAAAGCTTTTTCCTTGTAAATCTCTAAGACATTTGCAAACTGAGGGAAACTCCTGTCCTTCAGGACTGTGCTCTCTGTCACTTAGCCATTTGCTCTTCCTTTAGGGCAGCCAGGAGTGCCTGAGGAATGTCACACATATCAACGAGCTGGGGGGGCGGGGTGTAGGATACCAGCTTCTGCTTTGTCCTCAGTGAGCCTTCTGCTCCCTCATCAAAAGTTTATAGTAAGAGGGATTTTTAACCCTTTGAGGGGTATATGTATTTATGTGTAGTGGCCATAAAATACATATTTAATGTTGGGGTTAATGTAGATCATGAAATCATCCATAATACCTGGCTTGCTAAAATGTAACAAGGAGGCCTCTGGGGGAAATGGAAGGTTTCAGAGAAGGGCCTAGGCCTTTGGAATGCGGAGGCCTGGTGACCACTCTGCCTTAGGAATGCCGCGGGGAGGTCTTCCCTGAAGCTTTCTTAGCCCAAACAGCTGCCTTGTGATCTAAGAGATGTATGCATTGTCCCCTAAAGCTGTGTTTAGCAGAACAAGCTAAGCAGCACATTGTCTTTCCCGTAATCAGACTCTTCTATTTTCTGTAAGACCCTTTGCCACACATCACTTGCTTGAGAAACAGAGTAATAAAGATTTATGATTATCCTGAAGCAGGAATAAAGGTGAGAACCAAGAAGAGCAAAGGGTGTTTGTCTCTGAGTGTTGACCCCCTTGCCTTCTCTCCTTCACAGCAAAGTCTGGAGTCATCTTTCATCCATCAGTACAGGGATTGCTGGCCATTCCGGGCATTTATACTGAGTTAAACCTGAACTCTGAGCAAGAAGCTATTCAATTTTATAAATAACTATAAATGACAAAATAAAATTTAGTGTTTATATTCTGTTATTTTTCCTCTGTTGAGTAATATATGCTAATATATGCTAATACTATTGGAACTTACACAAGTATTAACACATAGGAAAATAATCCCCCATTACTCCACTCCTACCATTTTGGCACATGTATTCAGGCCTTTAAAAATAATTTTGAAAATATAGTTGTAATCCAACAGCATTAACAATGTTATTATATTTGTTTTCTTCTATATATAATACATGTAGTGTTATATATCATTAGCATTTCAAAGATCATTAAAAACTCAGCATTTCTATTTAATTATATTCTTTATATTGTCCAAAAAACATTGTGGTTTCCTTTGAATGTTGGTAAGTTCCAAAGTGTTCAAAGTTTCTTCAAGTTACTCATTCAGTCAAAGTTGTGGAAAATATTTTTGGAATTCCTATTATGTGACACTCTGCTGTGGTGAAAACTGAATAAAACCAGCATGGGTCTTGCACACAGAGAGCATGTTTTCTTATAAAAAGGGAGCAGACATTAAACAGTAAACAATGAAAGAGCAGATTATAATTATTTCTATGAAGGGCAGAGATAGGTCCATGAGATTGTAACTGGGGAACCATAGTATGTGTCCTTGTAAATATAGATTTCATAATAAAGGTAAAGAAAGAAGCTTCCAATATACATATACACTTATTCATAGCTATTTATATATATATTATATATAATATATTATATATAGCTATTTATATATTTATATATTTAAAAAAGGAAAAAGAGAAATTTGCTATTTAAGAACTTAAAGTATGGACATGTGGTTATGTGAACATCAGCATTTTAAGACCATTAATAATATGTATTAAAATATTATTAGATCTGGTAAGGCTAGGAAAAGTGATAATTTATGGTGAACATCATGAGCATTTTAAAGAAAAATTGTACTTCAACAAGAATTTTCTGAATGTGTAATCTGGTTATTGTTTTGCACTCATGTCTATTCTCTTGTCAAAGGTAACACTTTTTAGATTATTCACATATAATTTCTGCGTAATAATATGATTCTAAGACTTATTTTTCAAAATGTGCACATTTTTATCATTTCTTTAAGTATAACACCTCAGAAACAACTTGTTCTTCATTTAAATCACAGAATATACACATTAGTGCATTTAGAGAAAACATATATTGCTTATGATGGTATTTATCTTAATAGTTGTAAGTTTTTATGTCCTTGCCTATATGATTTAATAACACGTGAAGACTTCAAACATGTGTGTTTGCATGTATGTGTGAATATTGTGAACACACACATTTTCTGAATACATGCTTGTCATGAGCAAGGTATGAAGGCGCACAAACGAGTTGTGTCTCTCCACAATGTCAGCTTTATTCAATCATAAAGCAAAATTAAATCACAATGATAAAGCAGGTTCGGGATTCCAAACTCAATGACAATTCACTGTGTGATTAGATTTGGCTTCTTACACAGCACACAGAGCAGGACAGAAGACAAACCGCACAACAAACAAGATAACAGAAGGGTGCAGAAGTGAAGGAACCAAATGCAAAGTCAGTCTGTGGGTGCACAGTTGAGATAAGGCCTCGGTCTGGTCCAGGTCAGCTCTCGGCACTGAGTGCTTCTGTTGTTCAAGCAGGGAAGGCTCTCGGTTCTGTTCGGAGATCCACGGGGCAGAGCGTTCTGCAGTAGTTGCCTTTTTTAAGTGGTCAGACAGAGAGGGCTCAAGTCTGAAGGGTCTGACTGTTCGCTGCCCAAATCCTTCCCTTTCTAAAGGGATTGAATCTGTTTTGGGTCTCTGCAGACTTCTTCTGCTTCTGCTCTTTATCAGTTCTGGGGTGTCAGCTGACATTGGTCCCCGATATCTCCTAGCTGCAGTACCTTAACCTTAAATAGCAATCATTGATTGACACAGAACCCTGCTAGACACAGGTTCCTGCTTGACATGAGAGACTCCATTTTGCTCTCTACACCACCCCAAGAATTTTTTTTTTAATTGAGAAAATAATAGGGCTGTAACCCACTAAATATTTCTCTCAGGTAGTCAGAATTAAATTGCTAGTTCAAGATGCCCTTTATAATTCTCCAATTGTCCTTATATTAAGGTCTGTGACCTTAACAAGAAGCACTATTTCAAGGCATTTCTGCAACTACTATTTTACATTAGGGTTATGCATCCTTTCCTCCAACTCTGTACCCTCCCCATTTCTTCCTCTCACACGTCTGCCCAGTTTATGAATTTTGTAACATTGTTAAGCATTTAAGTGAATGCAACTTAAACATTTAAATGGATTTAAAGTGTTCGGGAATGTGACTACTAAGAAGTTATGCATCACAGCAGAACCATCTGAAAATACATGTATCCCATCGCTTGAAACAGGGAAAAATGATCACAGGATGGGTCAAAAACAGGTTAAATGATTGTCAATAAAATATAGACATTCAGTCCTTACCTGCTTAACTGCATGATGACAAACAAATCTAAACAGCATGCAAAAAATCTCAAAATTCTGAATCATCTGTCTTCGAAGCTGCTGTGACAGTTTTATACCCTGCTGCTTTCTTCTTTGCTTACATACATTTGACTGGCTAGAATATTTGTAAGCAATACTAGGGTTATTTTGCAACCCCTGTCACCTCTTCCTCTTTTCAAGCCTCTGGTTGGCATCTCACACAGCTCGAAACAGGCATCTTATCTTCGGAGGTAGAGCCTCCCCAGCGTTTCCCAAACGGATTCCCATCAGAAGGAGGTC
>NW_028027360.1:0-608 GCF_054177405.1 Leptonychotes weddellii
CCAAATCGCCTTTGATATAAGTTGGTAATAAAAATGCTATAGGGTTAGTATTTATGATCCCTGTAGGTTATAATAACATGCTTCCTGTGTTATTACTTTAACAGACACTAAGAAAAAAAATCTATACAATGTGGTCACTTTCCTTAAATAGCTTTATGACATGTGCACAATCAGCTAGGACATTGAATCAACAATTTATCGGAACTTGTTACACATCTTGTAAGTAATAGTTTGTATAAACATGTGCCCTTTCTTTCCTGAAGAGAACATCATGTGTGCTCTGGATCATGCTATGTTCCACTGACATATAAACAGGAAAATATGTAGAATTAATAAATGTCATGTTTTAGTCAATACCTGCAATGCTTTTTAGTAGAAAGGGAAAAAGAATATAGCTAGGCTAAAGCAATATAATAAATGATGAAGTTCTGAGATTTAATACAGATACCTTATTTATTATACAAAGTTAAGGAATTTCCCCTGGGGAAAAGAAACTGTAACATAACTCTACTGATGCATTTGAAACGAAAAAATAGGCTCCTAGAGGGAATGGTGCAATTCTTATCATTTCAATCTGCATTGGTAACTAGGAAATATGGGAATAACAC
>NW_028027361.1:0-608 GCF_054177405.1 Leptonychotes weddellii
AATAGTAAAAAAAAGATCACAACTTAGTAGCAGGGCTAACTAGCCCAATGCAAAGGTTTCTATAGACCTTTCCTAACAAAATTTAAAAACAAGTCTTGAGGGGTGCCTGGGTGGCTCAGTCGTCAAGTGTCTGCCTTCAGCTCAGGTCATGATCCCAGGGTCCTGGGATTGAGCCCCGTGTTGGGCTCCCTGCTCAGAAGGGAGCCTGCTTCTCCCTCTCCCATTCACCCTACTGTGTTCCCTCTCTGTCTCTCTCTGTCAAATAAATAAAATCTTTAAAAAATAAAAATAAAAACAAGCCTTGAAAAGATAAACCAGATCTGCAAATAACTGCCTTCCCAGACAATTTCAATACTTTTTAAAGAAAGACAACAAAACCCAAACATTCAACAACGTAGCATTTACAATGTCTACCACCCAATAAAAACATTACTAGGCATGCAAATAATCAGCAAATTGTGACTTAAAACCAGGGAGAAAACCATCACTAGAAATAACAGAGGTAATTAAATTAGCAGACAATGACTTTAAAACAGCTGTTGTAAATACTCTCAAGGATTTAAAGGAAAACATGAAAACAATGAGAGAAATGGAGAGAAATGTAAGAA
>NW_028027362.1:0-608 GCF_054177405.1 Leptonychotes weddellii
TGTTTATCATCCTTTTACAATAAAAAACCCCAAACATCTATTTGAGACAGGGAAGCTGAAAGGACCCTATGAAAGACTGCTTTTTTGCTGCCTCTATTCTTGCTAGGACCTACATCCCCACCTTACATGTGCCTTATAGAATAGTGTATGTCCTCCTTGTAAAGGTCAAGGAGTTCATGATTTCTTTGGAGTCTTCCAGCACAATAGATAACATCTAAGAAGTGACCAGGCAGGGTCCTTAAGAACTGAACATTTTCCAAGACCACTGACTCACCAAGAGCCCTGGCTCCAGGGCTTACGTGACTTTGAGCGGACACCTAAACACTCATCTGTGTTCCTGGGTGCCTGAGAAAACATGTGCACTGGACCACAATCCTCAATAAAAACCCCAGACCCCACGAAAAGACGAGACTCACTCTCTGTTCCTTTTCAAGTCTCTCAGATGCTCTGTATTTCCACTCTCTCTGGGTCTTCAATAAACTCTGCCCTCACTTCCTCTTGGCTCGCATTTGATTTCTACTCTGGGTAAAGCCAAGGACCCTCTTGGTTGGTCCTGTGGGAACTCCCTCTGGGTCCTCGGACCCAGCCAGCCTGCATCATATCAATGC
>NW_028027363.1:0-608 GCF_054177405.1 Leptonychotes weddellii
GCTTATCTAGAACAGGCTCTACCAGATTTGGGGGATTCCTAGGCTTGCCTGCTTTTGCCTTACCTATAGAAAACTCATCTCCAGAAATAGTAAAGTCTACCCTTTGAATTGCTTAAGATTAATTGCCTTGTTTGCTTCAAGAACCTTGTAACCCCCTGCTCTGCATTTTCCCTGAATTCCTATGATGTATGTTACTTTGTTACCTGAAGTCTTTCTATTAATAAACAGGAGAGTCTAGGAGTGGCTCAGGGACTCTATCCTCAGGCTCCATCTCACCTCTCTTGACTGATCCGTAGTCTGGAGTAATTATTTCTGCCACCGTGGGTTTTGCTGGTCGAAGCCCACAAGATAAGAGTCGGAACCCTCAATCCAACAATCCCACTATGGGGTATTTCTCCAAAGAAATTGAAAGCAGAGTCTCGAAAAGATACCTGGACTCCCATGTTCACTGCATTATTCACAATAGCCAGACCTGGAAACAACCTAAGTGTCCATCTGTAGATGAATGGATAAAAATCTATCTATCCATCTATAATTTAATATAATATTAATATAATTTATTTATAATGATATATATATAAAATTATTCGTCCACAAGAAAGAAGGAC
>NW_028027364.1:0-608 GCF_054177405.1 Leptonychotes weddellii
CCGGGCAGGGCATCAGCGGCATCCATTAAAAAGGGTTTCAGAAGAGATTTATTTGTCGTGAGACCTCTAACACATTATCTTTTATTTTGAGACACAGGGGCATGAGCCTTCACTATGATGTCTGAGCATGTAGACAGCATTTTAAAACATGGCTTCCTTCTCCTGTCACAAAAAAACAATTCTTTAAAAAAAAAAAAAAATCTAACAAGAGAGCACCTGTGGACTGGCCATGGCAAGAAAGCTGTCTTTACATAAGACACACATCTAAGGAGACCGTGAGGTGCGCTCAGCGGCCTTAGGTGGCCTGCGCAGGTGAGGTGAATGTGGGAGGGCTGCTGCCCACCAGCCCCGGGGGGTTTGGGGGCAATGCTCAGGCTCCCGGCTCCCAGAGGTCACAGCAGCGCTCCCCCAACCAGGTGGGAGCCAGAGCATCTCCTCAGGTCTGCCACTTAATCACCGTGTGACCTTGGTGACCCAGGTTTTACTACTGTTGACTCCTAGGACCAAGTTTGCAAACTCCCACACAGCTGGCCCGCATTGCTGAGTGATCGTTGATCCTTCCCCCAGAGCCGGGAGTTGAAGGAACCACGAGAGGAAACTGAAATTTG
>NW_028027365.1:0-608 GCF_054177405.1 Leptonychotes weddellii
GCAAGATCATGCTGGGGGCACTTCACAAGGTAGTTAATTAAACGGCTCTATGCAGAAAGGTGGGCCAGATCCTTCATTTACTGCCCACTCTCCCACCCTCCTCCCATAGTACTTCTTATGTAAGCACACCCCCAGACTGACAGCTATAACTCAGAGCTGCTTTCCACTACAGCAATTGAACTATCTGCCCAGGGAGGCCTAAGGTTCCTGGTTTAAGTATTTTTGCTGCAGGATAGAGTCCTCCTTATGTTATCATGGAGAACATACTCAGTTGGTTTGCTGGATTGCCATTTATTCAGCCTAAAGTGAACTTGCCTGTGGAAATACCCTGGCCACAATCACAGAACTTGCAGTCAGCTCTTCCATGCAGGGGAAAGACTTGTGGTAGAAAATCGAACTATATAATGGCAGAGGAATTTCCTTTCAGTAACTGATAATTAATTTAGTCATTACTCATAAATATTAACAGGCAATCAAGAATCCAGCATATTCAGCAAGCCAATGACACAAAGAAAAGGATCAAACAATTTTAACTCTCAGGATAATCAAGGAAATAAGATAATTTAAAAAGCTGTAACTAATTTCTCAGAGGGATTTGAATTGATAGG
>NW_028027366.1:0-608 GCF_054177405.1 Leptonychotes weddellii
TAGTGGACTCTGGGACATTGATCTTTGATGAACAAACCTGTTTAATATCCTTAAAAAATAAAGTATTACAAAGAAATTAGAGAAAAATTATACTAATTTAAATACCATAATATACCATGGCAATGGATATGCACAAATAATTTCCAAATTAAAAAAATAACAAATACAAATAAAAAAAGAATCCAACTTCGGTGATAAACAAATGCACATGAAAACAACAAGGAAATAATATTTTTTCTCTACAAATTGTTAAATAATTCTGTTAAGCATTAGATGCTAATGTCATGAAACAAAACTCTTAGAAAACGCTATAGAAATGTCAATCTGTACAGTCATTGTAAGGATAATTTGTTAATGCCTATAAAATTATTTTACTCAACAATTCTACATCCAGAAATTTATCCTTAAGAAATAGAATAATTGACCACAAAAAAAGCAAATCTCAGTAAGTGTTAAAGAATCAGTATCATACAGATCAGGTTCTTTCACTACAGTGAACAAAGTTAGATACTATTAATAAAAAGCCAATTTCAAATAAAAAGAAATACACTCCTAAATAGTTTATGAACCAAAAAAGAAATTACAATTAAATTGTTAAAATATTTACA
>NW_028027367.1:0-608 GCF_054177405.1 Leptonychotes weddellii
CTACACAGAGTATTTAACGACTGACATTTAGGGTTCCTTTGACCACCACGTTGATGGGTGGGATGGTTAGAGGCAAGGCCTAAAGAATTGAAAATGCTCGCATGTTCTAAAAAGCTTCACTCATATTTTAACTCACCCTCCCCATCTGTGAAGTAAGCAATGAACATGGATAAAAGAAATGTAACCAGAGAGAGAAGACGGAGGGACCATTTTTTATTAAGTGCCTAGGGTATGATAGACGCTGCCATGTGCTTTAAATAAATACCCTTCAGTTGAATTCCAGAGCTAAGTTTCAGCAGTTCACTCGTTTTGGGGACCCAGATAATCCATAGATGGGATTATCGGCCCTAGGATCAGATAAGCCACTGGTATTGAGTGTCTCCTTCAGTGTCTAGAGCTGTGCCACATCCCATGGAAGACCCAAGGACTTAAGTGCTTCAATTCCTTCTCTTAGGGCTTGAGACCACATACCTTATATGCGTGTGCACGCATGTTTGCAAACACAGATATAGCTAGTGGATCAGGCCAGTGTGGGCTGTACATTCTAGTGCTGCAGAAATTCATAGACCACTGCGACTGGGGTATCAGAAAGGTGACGGGAGGTCCTA
>NW_028027368.1:0-608 GCF_054177405.1 Leptonychotes weddellii
AGGAAAGAAAATTTGGGATGATCTGATAGCTACATGCAAAGAAAAAAATATGTGAATTTATTTTGTGTGTCTTCAAAGGGCAAAGCCAGGACTAACGGGTGGAAGATACAGGGTATAGGACTTAGAAATCACTGTAAGCGAGAACATTTGAATTATGACTTGACTACCAGGGGAATGAGCTGCCTCTAGAAACAGTGAACTCTAGCCATGAGTGTTCAAGTGGAAGGCAAACAGTCATAAATTAGAAAGATATAATGGAGAGCACTTAGCCTATTAAAGTTCTTTCCAAGTCTGAGATTTTACAGGAGCAGCATTTACAAGGTCAAGTGTATGGGGAGGACAGGTGTGAAGCCAGTGAAATACAAAGTTACCCTGAGGTGCCTCTGACAATTGCAGATGCCTAACGAGGAATTCCAACATACTCCAGCCCTTGAGCGGCTAACTCCTGGTGGTACCATGACCACATATCAGGGAACCCTGACAGAGCAGACAGCCAGCTTCTCTGTCATCTTTGGCAAAGGGTGTTGCCATGTCCTTTTACTGTGGTGGGAGGTGTCCATCCTGTGAGAAATGTAGATCAGGTGCAGCCTGTAGGTAGGGTCTGGTGG
>NW_028027369.1:0-608 GCF_054177405.1 Leptonychotes weddellii
CTGGGTGGCTCAGTTGGTTAAGCGACTGCCTTCGGCTCAGGTCATGATCCTGGAGTCCCGGGATCGAGTCCCGCATCGGGCTCCCTGCTCGGCGGGGAGTCTGCTTCTCCCTCTCCCACTCCCCGTTTGTGTTCCCTCTCTCGCTGTGTCTTTCTCTGTCAAATAAATAAATAAAATCTTTAAAAAAAAAAAAAAAAAAAGAATTTGAGAGTTCAGCAAGGCTTCTAGATGCAAAAGCAATATTTAAAAAGTCAACTGCTCCTCTATACACCAACAATAAGTTGGAATACGTAATTTTTAAATACCTATATTGTCCATATAGAGAAAAAATAAAAAGTAGATAAAAAGATCATGCAAATGTGACAAAATACTAACATTTAGAGTCTGTGGGAAATCTTTGTATTAATTTTATAAATTTTTTCTAAGTTTGAAAATATTTTAAAATAAAAAGTTTTAAAATAAGAAGTTCTCCCCATCAAAGACAAAAATTCCCTGAATAGAATAAGGAAAAAGCTTGAAACTGAAAATACGGGGCATCTGGGTGGCTCAGTCGGTTAAGTGTCTGCCTTTGTCTTGGGCCATCATCCCAGAGTCTTGGGATCGAATCC
>NW_028027370.1:0-10591 GCF_054177405.1 Leptonychotes weddellii
GAAAGTGGTGTCAACTGAATTGATACTATTCAGGATGGTGGAATATCCCCCAAGTACAAAAATACATGTGTTTGGGCTTGCATAGATTACTATGTTTCATAGTTAATCTGTCTTTTGCGGTGCTCATGACGTGTGGGGCACACGGAAGGCATTGCTGTGGTCAGTCTTTTGGTTTTCTTCTGTAGCCATTTATTATTTTAGAGTATTGGTTGGTTATGAAGATACTATTATCTATTTGTAAATCGCTACTTTGTATTTTATGCATGCTCTGTAACTTGACATATTTTTATCTTTATTTTATTTTTTAGTTATTGATTTGGAATATATTCACATTCTAATAAACAGTTATAGGGGGGAAAAAAAGTCACCCTGAGTTCAGGGTGACTTGGATAAGTTACCTAATCTCTCTGAGCATGGGTTTCTTCTTCATATTTTAAACAGGATGATAATGGTACTTACCACAGGGCACGGCGCATGTCAGTAATGGTATTTTTTTGAACTGAACTGAATATTGTGAGTGTCCAAGTCAAGGAGACACCCAACCACCTTTCTCTTTGAGAGGCACATGGGATGGTTGTGTGGGGGCCCCGCAATGCTTTAGTGTAGGTCTTTGTGGATTGCAGGAAAAAAAGAAGGAATCAGACTTTTTATTTTGGAGTAATGAGCAAGTTGACATTTCTCAGAATTATTTCTAAGCCTTTATGAAGAATTCAATGCCCTGTGCTAGTGAAGAGAAATGAACATCACACCAGAAGGACTTTGGGCACAAGCTTCGAGCTCATCCAGAATTTGGGCTCTGGGAAGCATCTAATTGCCTGACACATTTTGCTTCTTTTTTCTTCCTATCTTCCCTCTGCCTTCTAATGGAGGGACTAAGAAAAATCTCCAAGAGGAGGAAGGAGGTTTAAGTTGAGATACAAGCAATTGGAAGACTAGTTTTCATCATGGAATGTCTCACTTTCTGATAATTACAGTTTATTTTCTGTTTCTCCCCCCGTTACTATCTAAGCTCCATGAGAGTAACGACTTTTTTTGGTTCACTGCTGTCCCAGGGCACCAAGCATAGTGTCTGACAATAAAAGAGCTTGCTCAATAAATATGTGTTGAATGAATGAACGAATGGCAACCTAAAGTAGTTGTTTTAAATGCTATCACCTAACAACATTGTGGGCTTTAAAAAGAAAAATTTGAGTTTTCAGATTCTCCATCCTGGAAATTCTGATATAGAAAGCCTGGCGTGGGGACCCAGAAGGGGCGCTTCTTAAAATCTACTCATATCTCTGGAAGTATCCACAAAAAACTCATGACATTGGTTGCATCTGGAGAAGATGATGGAGTGGTTTGGGGCTATGGAGGGAGATTTTTAACTGAATACCCCTTAATTTTTTTTTGTTGTTGTGAGTCATATGTTACCTATTCATGAAGGAAAATAAAATTTATAGTAAAGTTAAAAAAAAAACAAAAACCCACCTGCCTAGATAATCCTGATGTGCAGCCAGGGTTGAAACTCGCCAACAGAAGATAAGTTGTTAGTTTAAAAAGAGGCTGGGGTGGGGCCACACTATTGCTTGAGTAACAGGCTGTCACCGAGGCAGGCTAGAAGGAGAATTCACCCCAACAGGCATACTGAGTCCTGGAATCAACTGGGGAGAGAGTGAGTGGGGGCTGCTCGCTGTCACGGCAGGTGCTCAGGGGCCTCTCAAGCCTGTGTTTGAGTAAAATAGGAAAGAAATCTCCTGTGCTCTGAGATAGCTGAGCTTTCAACAAGAAGCCAAAATGCCCACCCTTATCTGGTAATCAAAAGCCTACCAAAAAATCAGAGAAATTTTCCTTTTGGGCTTATCAGATTGGCAATGCTTCAAGAGAATAACATCCAGCGTTGGGGAAGGCATGCAGAAACAGGGTGTCTTACAGACTGTGGGAGAAGACAGTGCTACAGCCTTCTTGGAGAGCAATTTTGAAATTCAGACCCAAATCCTTAAAGGCATCATACAGTACCTTTTGACTCAGGTGGCACTTTCTGAATCTATCCTATGGAAGTCATCAGTTAAATGAGCAAATTTATATACATAAGATGTTTATCATGGTATTTATAAAAGCAGTTATAGTGGTTAAAAACTATAACATCCATGTAAGGTCATTTAAATTATGGTACATACACACAAGGAAATGCTTTGCCACCATCAAAAATGTGAAAAGAACATCATGATATACTATTAGGCACAGACATAAAACAGATTACAAAACTAGGGGCAGAATATGATGCCATTTTTGTAAAATAAATATATGTATATATGTCTGGAAAAGGGATATAAACTAGGACATAAATTGGATTATTAAAAATAATTACATGGAGTATAATCTTATAAGATTGATTTCTATATACATTTTTATCTTTGCTTATGGTTTTTGTAATAAATATGCAATATATGCTGATTTTCAAGTAAACATTAACACTTTTTTTATTTATTTATAAAAGATTTTATTTATTCGTCAGAGAGAGTGAGAGAGAGCACAAGCACGGGGAATGGCAGAGGGAGAGGGAGAAGCGGGCTCCCCCCACTGAGCAGGGAGCTCGATGCAGGACTCGATCCCAGAACCCTAGGATCATGATCTGAGCTGAAGGCAGATGCTTAACCATCTGAGCCCACCCAGGTGTCCCATATAACCATTAACACTTTAAAATATAAAGTTTGGAGTCCTTTTCCTTATATCAGGTAGGAGGCTTTTGCTTACAAGTAATAGAAATCCTACAAAAAGATGCTCAGCAACTAGAAAATATTCACTGCTTCACTTGGTAAATCTGGAAGAGGGTGGTTCCAGCATTGATTCATGGGTGAGGGCTCCGGGTCAGCTTCTTAAGGGCACTTCTCCCTGAGGTCGCAGCCCCACGCATTGCATCTATAGATACTCATGTCCTAGGCAGGTAGCATGGAGCTTCTATTTAATACTCTATGTTAACCAGAGGAAGATTCTTTTCCAGAAACCAGCTAAGACATTTCCGCTTGGTTCCTCTTGACTAGAATTCAGCCATATGCCCATGCTCCAACTAAGCAGGAGGCCTCCTGCTTTGTAGTTCTGGTAACCTCTGTCAGGAAGGAAGAGTAGGAATGTCGTTAGGGTACAAAAGTAACTGTCTGCCGTGTAGGTTAATCCAAATTGCATCCGACTTGCCACCCATTCCCACCTTCTAGCAGCAGAGGTCTTTGATTTTGCTGCTCTGTTTTACCCAGTTGGGGATGGGGGAGGGCGTGGTGATGGTGGTCATGGACGAAAAAGCATCTCTTCCCAGCCACCTCTGGAACTCACACTAGTGGGCCAAAGAACGTTCAGAGCCTCCAAACCAGTGGTAGTGATGGGATGAACAAGGTCTCACCTTGTACCTGGCTCACACCTGTTTCTCACAGGTGTGACTTTGCTTTACTTCTGAAGACCCCCAGAAAAGAAGATTTTATAATTTTCTTCCATTACCCTTTTCTGTACCTAGTAAGGTGTTGTGGGCTGAATTGTGCCCCCCTAGATTTGTATGTTGAGGCCCTCACTCCTGGGACCTCAGAATGTGAGTGTATTTGGAGATAGGGGAAGCTTTTAGAAGTCATGAAGTTATAAAGAGGCCTTTGGGGTGGACCCTAATCCAATCAATCAGTCTGGTATCCTCACAAGAAGAGGAAATTTGAATAAAATCTTTAAAAAAAAAAAAAGAAGAGGAAATTTGGATGCAGAGAGACCCCAGGGATCCGTGTGCACAGAGAAAAGGCCACGGGGGGACATGGGGAGAAGGCCATCCGCAAGCCAAGGAGAGAGGCCTCAGAAGACACCAATCCTTGGGGCGCCTGGGTGGCTCAGTTGTTAAGTGCCTGCCTTTGGCTCAGGTCATGATCCCGGGGTCCTGGGATTGAGCCCCGCGTCGGGCTCCCTGCTCTGCAGGAAGCCTGCTTCTCCCTCTCCCACTCCCCCTGCTTGTGTTCTCTCTCTCGCTGTCTCATTCTGTCAAATAAATAAATAAAATCTTTAAAAAACAAAAAAAGAAGACACCAACCCTGCCAACACCTTAATCTTGGACTTCCAGCATAGGAAACTGTGAGAAAATAAACCTCTGTTGTTGAAGCCAGTCTGTGATATCTGGTTATGGCAGCCCTTGCAAACTAATATTTAAGGTAACAGGAGAGTCTCTCGCAAAACACGGTGCTCCAACCATCAGCAATGGAATCACCTGGGGATCTCGTTTAAAATGGACTTCTGGGCCCACTCGAGACTCACCGAATAAGGGTGCCTTCATGGAAATGTACCCTATGTAGGCCTGGAGAGCCCAGTGACCGAGAGCCATAGGGTAAGTCGGATGTGGGTTCACGTCAGTGTTGCCACTGATGACTAGGGTGACCCTACAAATTGTCATCTAAGAGGGGAAAATTATGAGAACGAAGCGGGACACTTTAACAGGTAGAACCCCGGGCTGTCCTTATGCCGGGACCTATGGTCTCCTCATTAAAACCAGAAGCTGAGTGACTGAGCAGATCACTTACCCGTTCGCAGCCCCAGTGAATCATTTATAAGCTGTGCCTCATTGTATTCAAGTCTTAGGGGTGTGGCCAGGATAAAAGAGAGCCTTTGTGATGCTCTTAGACTTGCAGAGCGGTTAGTTTCTCCCAGGCCTGGTTCTAGCACGTTAGACTAAAATTATTACATAGTGGAGGCTTCCCTCCAGTGTCATCACTTTGGGGTCTGTGTGGATATAAACAACCGTGAGGTCATTGCATTTAAACTTTTAAAAAGTGCGTATGAACTGAATTGCCTTCAGAATGGGTTACATCACTAGCAAACCAAGGGGTGTTATTGCATACCTGTCTTATCTTTGCAGTTTAATGAATTTTTATTTTCTGAATAACTTAACGCAGGTCTTAATTATGGCTTTGGAGGTTCTGTCCTTAGGCTGTGGGAATAGTTGTTGTGTAGGACTTCATAGCTTCTTCTTCCTCGTCTTTTTTTTTTTTTTTAAGTTACAGATCTAAGTAATTGGCAGACCCCTACATCAGCTCAGGAATTCCCAAATCCATGTGACCAGCCCCAGCAAGCAAATGGGCAAATTGTGATTTGAAGGGGATCAACGTATTGTCTCTTCTACCTTCCTCTACGCAAGGGTTTTGGAATCCTTTCGGTCTGGATGCAAATCCCAGTCTCCCCGCTTACAGAGCTGTGTGACTCTGGATAAGCCATAAAACCCTCTGATCCTCAGGTTCTTAGGCTGAGAAATGAAATCACAACAGTGTTCATCTCACAGGCTTATAATGAATGTCAAATGAGATAATGCATCTGTTCCTGCTTAAGACTGGTCCTGGAATGGCGATGCTTCCTGAAGAAGAACCAATGCATACTAAAACTCTTAAAGAGTAATGTGAGACTTCCTGAAGGCTCTTGAAAGGGGGTGCCAGGGAAGGGGTGTTACACCAGCAGTGCCAGCAAATCTGCCCAACCCTCCTAAAATGTCACCTTCTCCAGAGTCTCCCTCATTGTGGTACCTCTCTCTCCAACGTCTCATTTCTGTTGCCCTCCCTCCTACTACCAGCCTGTAATCCCCTCCTCTCCCTTTCTGTCCCTCTTTGTTCCGTGCATAACTCTGAGGCATTTCTTTGGCTTATTCATGAGACCTGTTCCCACATAAGGACATTGGAGCTGAAGAACTTAAACAGAGAACTCTCCTTGGAAAGAGGGAGGTAAGAAATGCTGGGAATACCTATCTTAGATACTTAGTTTTGGTTTTGCTGTTGTTTATAACGTGTCCTGGCACCAAGTCTTTGCTTGGTAAATGTGTGTTCTTGTCTGGTGCCCGTCCTGATTCTGTCTGGGTTTCCACCTCTCCTGTTTCCCCCTCATGGGATGCAGTGCCCTGGATTTTCCTGTCACCCACCAACCACTGTCTATTCTGACAGTCCCAAGGTCCAGGTTTCTCTTCCCTGCTGCCCTCTGTCCTTTACTTTCGGTTACGTATCTGGAGAAAGAGAGAAGGTTAATAAGATGTGAGTTTAAAGCGAATACCTGATGGTGGACCGGGAGAAAAAAAAAAGCTCTGACTTTGGGAATCCAAACTCTTGGGTTTCGGTTAACATTGGTCAGATTTTTGTGTTGCAGACAACAAAATAAGCTCTTGTTATTTTAAGCAAGAAAAGAATTTATTTAAAGGTATAAAGTGGCTGGGGCGCCTGGGTGGCTCAGTCAGTTAAGCGTCTGGCTTCAGCTCAGGTCATGATCCCAGGGTCCTGGGACCCTCAGGTCCTGGGATCGAGTCCTGCACTGGGCTCCCAGCTCAGTGGGGAGTCTGCTTCTCCCTCTCCCTCTCTCCCTGCTCATGCTCTCTCTCTCTCTTTCTCGATAAATATATAAAACCTTTAAAGGTATTAGGTGGGTCCCAGAATCCGGAAAGGCTCGGCAAGCTCTGAAGCTACATAGTCCGGATCAGCAGAATGGGTGCTGCCCAGTGAAAGCACCACAACCACGGCCACCCTCGCTCGGGACAAGACCCCAGAATGTCTACCGTCGTGGCTCCGCACATTGGCTTCCCCAGCATGAGGACTCCTCCTCAGCGCGGGCGCTTCTGAATCCAGTCTTGTGTGCATCCTGCTGGTGGGACCTGAGTCCCACTTGTGCAATGAGCTGCGAAGGAATGTGAGAATGTGAGAAGTCGGGGAATGGCAAGGCTCGTAACGTGAAGAATTAGCGAGGGGCAGACAAGGGAGTTGGGGAGCCACAGTGGCAAATGCCTATACCTGGTCCCCTCCCCTGACATTCACCGGCTGTTCCATGGTGAGACAGATCCTGCTGAACTTAGTGTCCGTATCTGTAAAATGATCAGCACCTGGTGAGGGAGGATGTCGTGGGACGAAGAATCCATTTTCCCTGAGTCTGGGTTCCAACCATTGAAATGCAGTCCAAGGAGCCAAGTGGGGTTCCAGTGTCAGCTTTGGAAATGACAGCGATCAATAACGCCAAGTGCAAAGCTCTCTGGTAACTTCTAGAATGAAGAATGTGGGGGGCTCCATACCTCAGTGTATTGCATACCTTGCTTGCTGAATGGATATCCTGGGTCCCAGGGCTGGGCAACCTCAGGACGCACCGGTCATAGACAGAACAGCCTGACCATGGCTGGCCTTGTTGGGGTGGGAATCGGGACACATGAGCTCCCCCTGAGCCCAGGCACCAGCTTTGAACAGCAGGTCGTAATGCCTTCAGGGATCCTTCAGCTGGCCCCGTGCCAGCTCAGCCGCAGGGACCCAGAAAGGCAGACCTAGGGGTTGTGTCACTCTAGCAACATGCCTTCCTGTGTTTGGCACCGGCAGATGTGAGTGGTAAAGGAACAACAGGGTTCGAAACCGGGCCAGAAGCTACCAGAAGCTACTCTGTGTACAATTATTCCAGGCATCAAAGGTGTAATTGTACCTGGCATATTCTGTTTTCATTAATGTCTCATCAAAATGGAAGTATTTTCCTGGCAGGAATAAACCATATGATGCAGTGCATACAATTATAAATTCACCTTTTCCTTTTATTGATGGGGATTGAACAAAATGGAATTTATGGAAATTTCTGTGAGGGGCGGGGTCAAATTCTATGCCAGTAATTGGAGGAGTGAGTGCCTCTTTGTGTGAAGTCTCATGTTCTGTACTCCAAAGTATCAGATTGCCCCTCAGCACCCCAGACATGAGCTGTTTGACGAAATCTAACGGCTCCAGATGAAACAGCCTGAAGAAGCAAGTGTGCGTTTAAGGCACTGGGTACTAGGTATCCTGGGCTGCCCGCCATCACCAGCATGGGGGGTCCCCTTTATGCCAGAGTCTAGACAAATCAACTTCATGAAACACAATTCAATGTATTCCAATTCAGCAAGTTGAAACGGAGCAATGACATGAGGTGGTCATTAGCTCAGATTTTGGGGAGTGGGACACCTGGAGAGTTCCTGCCTTTAAGGACTTACAGTTAAAAATCCCTCGCAAACAGGGGCGCCTGGGTGGCTCAGGCTGTTGGGTGGCCTACTCTTGGTTCTAGCTTGGGTTGTGATCTAGGAGTCCTCAGATTGCGCTCCGTGCTGGGCAAGGAGTCCTCTTGGGATTCTCTTTCTCCTTCTATCCCTCCCCCACCCTAGCTCTTGCTCTCTCTCTCAAATTTAAAAAAAAAAAAAATCCCTTGCAAACAAATGCAAATCACTATTATTCACATTCATTTATTGAGCAGCAGGATGGTCAGTGGTGAAATCTAAGCCGTTGCTGAGAACTGCTAAGAAGAAAGCTCTCTCTCTATCAGGCTCAACCCCTATCATCTTGCACTTGTCCTATGTGACTGTCATTACAGCCCAATTGTAACATAAGCTAATTATAGTCTGATAGTGACTAAGTGTGGCATGGATGAGAAGACCAGGATTGAAACAGGCCAGGGCTGTGTGTGTGTGTGTGCACGCATGCGTGCGTCTGTATTCATTTATATTATTATAAGGCCAGTAGTTATAGAACAACAATTAAATTGGGCCTTCAGTCCATTCACTGTGATGACAACTACCCATTTCCTATGGATGGCAGATGCTTCTTTAGGAAACAGCCCCAAGAATTCCTGAGAAGTTAAATGACCCCGTGAATGGCAGAGGAAATGTGTTGTCCCATCAGATGAGCGCTGCCCTCCTACCTCCCTATCCTCTGCCCCTCTGGGTCTGGCCTGGTCACTGGGTCCTGCCCACGGGCTGCCACATTGCAGTGGTGTTCCACAAACTGCCACGACCTGACTCTACCTGGAGGACCCTTTCAAGCTTTCGATCTCAGGTTTCCCCATCTCTCCTCTCAGTGCCTAGAAATGTGCTACTAAAAACACCAGCATTGCTCTCGAGTCTCACAAGTAACTAAATAAAGGTAATTTTTGAAATGGGGTATACCTACCATTTTTAACTTACTGGATTGGCAATTTAAAAAATAATACTCAGGGCGCCTGGGTGGCTCAGTTGGTTAAGCGACTGCCTTCGGCTCAGGTCATGATCCTGGAGTCCAGGGATCGAGTCCCGCATCGGGCTCCTTGCTCGGCGGGGAGTCTGCTTCTCCCTCTGACCCTCCTCCCTCTCATGCTCTCTCTCTCTAATAAATAAATAAATAAATCTTAAAAAAAATAATACTCAGTGATATTGCAGGTAGGAGGGCTGCATGTACAAACAAGGTACACACAGTTGCATACTTCGCTATAATCTTTCTGCTCTCCGGAGAGCATCAGATACACTTTGTAGAAGTGTTATCATGTGCATGCCCTTTAGGTTACCAGTGCCAGTGCCCAGAAATTTAGCTGAAGGGAATACTTAAGAATATGACAAATGTTTAGCTACTTGGTGTTATTCATAACAGAAACGTGTTGGGGGAGAAGAAACCCTGCAGGTCCAACCACAGGATAATTGATTTAATTAAAGCAATATATATCAGTGTTGTGGAAGAATATACCATCATTAAAATGATCATATGAAATATGTTTATTTGCATGGAAAGATGTTGCATTGAAAGAAGGTAACAAAACAAAGAGGGCAGAGTTTTGCTTCTGGGAAGATGGAATAGATCCACTTTTCTTATTCTTCCCAAGAAATACAATTAAAACCTCTGGGTATGGTATATAAAACAAGCCTAGGAAGACTCTGAAAGGTGGAGAGAAGAAGGCAGACTGGCTAGGGACTTCAGGACCCAAGGAGTGACCTGGTAGTGAGTCCCCTGGGCTTTTGCTTTGTTTGCCTCATGCATTCCAAACTTGAGCTGATGAAACCAGCAACCTGGAAACATCACTGGATACAGACATCAAAAGCCCCAAGGAAGACCTATGTTATCTAGTCCCCAGAGTAGCAAGACAGAAAACTTTTAGACAGTAAGTTCTCTTTTCCAGCTAAACACCACAGAGAAAACTGCAGACCCACCCCCATCAGCAAGGTCAAGTGAGATGCTAAAACTTCCACACTCATCCAATTGTATTGTGGTACCCAGAGCCCCCACCAGGATGTCCATACTCAGAGGCATCAAGAAGTTTCCCAAGTGTCACAGCTGTTACAGTCCGGTCCTGTAATGTTTTGCTGGCCTTGGCCAGGTTTAGCTCAGGGAGAGAGAGGAATGAAGTCTTCAGAGTTATCAGCAGGGTAGGGGTTGGGGAAGGCCCTGTGGCTTTCTCCCTCTCCCCTCCCACATGTGAATGTATCACTCTTTTTTATAGCCCTCCATGCTCACATAGCTCTTCTTCTGTCTTAGAAGAGACTGCTTTCAGGAAGATAACCACCACCAATCATTTACACCTCAGTACAGACTTGTCACTAAGGTCTCTCATTCATGGGTCTTTGGAAATGAAATCATAGCTATCCTTCTCTTAGGAAGGACCGTGTCCCCCATTACAGGGATTGGGATCTACAGGGAGAGGGAAGATTGGGAGGTATTTCTTTTTTTTAAATTTTTTAAATTTTTTATTGTTATGTTAATCACCATACATTACATCATTAGTTTTTGATGTAGTGTTCCATGATTCATTGTTTGTGTATAATGCAGAATGTGCCCTCCTTAATACCCATCACCAGGCTAACCCATCCTCCCACCCCCCT
>NW_028027371.1:0-608 GCF_054177405.1 Leptonychotes weddellii
CACACGCACTTCCCTTCGCTCTGCTCTCTTCTAACCCGGTAAATTTTGGACTGTGATACCCGCGCCCTGGGTCTGTCCCCTTGGTGGTCCCGCCTCTCTGCCCGTGCCTGCGGGGTTGGCAGGTGTCACCTCTAACACCTGCGCTGTCCCCAGGGCCCCGGCTGGTGTGGGACGGTGCATCCTGGATTTGTCCCTGAGGGCCGGGTGGCCACGGGCCCCACTGGGCACAGTCCTGCCAGGACCCTTAATGCTGGGGTCGCTGGGGTCGCTGGGGTCCTCGCTTCCTGGGAGGGTGAACTGTGCGTGTCCACGTATGTGTCTGCGTGTGTGTCTGCGTGTCTGCGTGTGTGTCTGTGTGTCCGCGTGTGTGTCTGCGTGTCTGTGTGTGTGTCTGTGTGTCTGCGTGTGTGTCTGTCTCTGTGTCTGTGTGTGTGCATGTGTGTCCGTGTGTCTGCGTGTGTGTCTGTGTGTCTGTGTGTGTGTCTGTGTGTCTCTGTGTGTGTCTGTGTGTCTGCGTGTGTGTCTGCGTGTCTGCGTGTGTGTCTGTGTGTCCGCGTGTGTCTGTGTGTGTCTGCGTGTCTGCATGTGTCTGTGTGTCCGCGTGTGTG
>NW_028027372.1:0-608 GCF_054177405.1 Leptonychotes weddellii
CCCTGCTCGGCAGGGAGCCTGCTTCTCCCTCTGACCCTCCCCCCTCTCATGTGCTCTCTCTCTCTCATTCTCTCTGTCTCAAATAAATAAATAAAATCTTTAAAAAAAAAAATTGGTGTAGCTACTATAGTGGAAAATTGCATGAAGTTTCCTCAAAAATTTTTAAAACTTTTAATTGTATCCACTTCTAAATGTTTATCAAAAAACCCCAAAAACACTAATTTGAAAAGATATCTGTACCCCCATGTTCACTGCAGCATTATTTACAATAGTCAAGATATGGAAACAACCTAAGTGTTCATTGGTGGATAAATAGATAAAGAAATTGTGGTATACAGGTATAGTGGAATATTATTCAGTCATAAAAAGAATGAAAAACAACATGGACGGACCTCAAGGGCATTATGCCAAATTAAATAAGTCTGACATCAAAAGACAAATATTGTATGATCTCACTTATATGTGAAATTAAAAAAAATAAAAAGAAAAGAAAAAACAAAAAACCAAAAAACTCAGCTCATAGGTATAGAGAATAGATTGGTGGATATGAAAGGAGGGGAATGGGAAAAATGGGTAAACTTTTTTTTGTTTGTTTAAATAATTGAATA
>NW_028027373.1:0-608 GCF_054177405.1 Leptonychotes weddellii
TTTTGTACTTTGTTCAATGTAAGCTTCCTAGGGCAATGGTATAAAAACCCCCATTTCCAAGGCTTATGAATGCAGTATTTCTGCTGATGCTCACTTGAATTTTATAAGCAACTTTTCCTGTGGAGATCTCTCTCCTTCCTTTCCCTGCATTCTGCTCCAGGCCTCCTCGGGTTACAGTGCCATGCAGCATTGATGTGGGAAACAAAGGCAAAAGAAAAAGTTAAATTTCCTTACTGCCTACAGCCCATTGACAAGTCCTTGAAACAGGCAGAGCTTTCAAACTTCCTCTGGGAGCTCAGCTGCATGGATTTTGATACTTTGCTAAGGGCAAGAGGCAATCTTAGCCTGACCCCCAGGATCCTGTAAGTCTACTTTAACATATACAAATTCCTTTATTTCTACCTCCCAGGATACACATTGGCAGTCATCCCCCAAGCATATGGCCCACCAATATACATCTGAACAGTCTCATGACTGATTTACTAGGTAGTAATAAATGACCTTTTCCTAACAATAGCCAGCCCCTCAAGGTCCTGGGAACGTTATTTCCAAATTCCTTAGAGGCTTTCGCTGTCCCTAACCCCCTCCCAACTTGAAAGTGTATAATC
>NW_028027374.1:0-608 GCF_054177405.1 Leptonychotes weddellii
GTAGTGGGTCCTCACGTTTCTGAACGGGTGAGTACATATCTTAGCCATCACTCTGCAGTCAGCACAATCCTTGATTCTCAGAGGAAGAAAAAACCAGATCTGATTGTTAATACTGTGCTGGATATTGACACTTCTCCCAGCCACATGTATTTACCTGAGTCAAATGTGACACCATCACTGATTCCCAAAGATATCATGTACCACCTTGAACTTAGGATTTTGTTGTTGGAAATTTAGACTACTTCTCATTTTATCTTACAGAGCCTAGAATGAACAACATGCGAATATCATCATTTAAAAAGTGAGGAAACTTTTGTATTTATGGTATGCATTATGGGTACATAATAAAAAAGTGATGGTCCCCACTTTTCCAACCCTTACTGTCTCCGTCCCCTCAAACCCCTGAACCCCTTTTTCTCCCAGTGGGTCAGATGCTACCTGGCTCACCCCTAACCACTCTCTGAATGATATCCTTCACTCCCTTCCACTCTTGAATTTTGCTACTGCCCAGGAAAAGAGCCACACTGGGGTTGTTTCCATCTTCCTATTTTAAGTAGTATCTCTCTGAGGCTGAAAACTGAAGAACAACCACACATGCATAATGATAC
>NW_028027375.1:0-608 GCF_054177405.1 Leptonychotes weddellii
AAAAAAGAAAAAGAAAAAAAAGAAAATTGTGAAAACGTATAGTACGCATAAACGAATGCCTTTGAAGTTTGATAAGGTACAAGATACTTACATAGTTCTAAAGAATCTCCCCACAAATTATTTATTCATTACAAAGGGGAGACAGATTAACTTCACAGCTGGGAAAACTGTCTGACATCACCCTAATCAAACCATCTAGTGAACCTCATCAGTAATGGGACAAATGGAAATGATGCTCCCCGACAGGAAAAACCAGCATCACCTCTGTGATATGCTTGTCAAACATGCATTACCTGAATCTAACCATGAGGAAGGATCAGACAAACGCAAACTGAAGGACATTCTGCAAAATAAATGGCCTGTAATCTTCAAAAATGTCAAGGTCATGGAAGTGGAAGAAATACCGAAGAGTTGTTCTGGTCTAAAGGAGACTAAAGAGACATGGCAACTACTTGCAAGGTGTGATTCTGAACAGGATGAGTTTACAGGAGACTTTTTTTTTAAAGATTTATTTATTTATTTATTTATTTATTTATTTATTTATTTATTTATTTTAGAGAGGTGGGGAGGGGCAGAGGGAGAGAGAAAAAGAATCTTAAGCAGATTCC
>NW_028027376.1:0-608 GCF_054177405.1 Leptonychotes weddellii
GATCCTTAGGAATTTGGTGTGTTGTGGTAACTCAGCTACTGGCTCCCGAGCACTCCCCTCCTCCCTTGTTGCAACACAATTCTTGGTAACTCGTACCTCATTTTATATCCTGAGGATGTGGTCTTATTTTCCACGTCAGCCCCACGAGCTGAAGACACGCTCCCCCAGTGGCTATTTTAGCCAAAACCCACCGGCAGTAGGAAGACAAAGCAGAGAAATTTCCGACTCTGGCCAGAGAAACTTAGCCACAGAGACAAAGGCTGGCACGGCCCTTCATCTGCCCACTTGGGGGCTGTCCGCACCCGGGTCCTCCAGCCCTTGACCACCTCGCAGTGCCGCTTAGTGAGAACTGCCATTGCAACATTACTATGTACCAGGCACTGTTGGAAAAACTGATTAACAGACACAATCCTTTTAAGGAGTATATATTCCTGGTAGGGAGTCAGACATTAATAAATAACTCCATGTTTCCATTGTGCTGCATGACATAAATTAGAGAAAGTTAAAACCTCAACAAAATGAAAGATCATTAATGTTTTACTGGAATAACACCATAACCCTTTTCAAATGTAGGCTATAAACATACTTTTTCATATTATACTTTCAAA
>NW_028027377.1:0-608 GCF_054177405.1 Leptonychotes weddellii
AAGGCAAGACAGTGGCAGGAAGAGTCTAAAGTCCCTTCTAGACTCTGATATTCTCCTATACACTGGGGAATGAAGATTCTCTTGAGGATATCCACTCAAACGTTTTCCTTATCTTTAATCTGTTAAACACAGGTTGGAAAGCCAAGGAGTGACCTTCATTTCCACATACTTTTCAGTCATAAGGTCTTGGAGAAGAGAAGAGTTGGGGGACAATTCTTGTGTTTCCACATATCTTGTAAGCAAGGCACTGATTATTCTTGGTTCCAGATCATCCTTTCAAGGATATTTGTATAGCAAAGATAGAGTTACTCCATTCACAGCAAAGGGCAGGTTTACTTACTGTCTTAAAAGATAGAGATAGTGTTTTCTTCCAGACCAAACTGCAGACATGCTTACTGTCCAGTGTGATAAAGATAATGCTTCCCTGTGGAGCAAAGGGTAGGCATGCTAACTGACTATTATCAAAAACTAGGGTTACCTAAGCTCTGGATTCTCCTGTAATGCCACCCAGTGAGTGTGTAGGTGTCTTAATATTGCCCATGGGAACTGAGACTCCGGAACTAGTGAAAAAAAATATGCTGATATTCTGGCTATTGAAACTGTGGCAA
>NW_028027378.1:0-608 GCF_054177405.1 Leptonychotes weddellii
TCCAAGAACTGACTCTTTGAAATGCAGTAAACTACTAACTTACCTAAGAAATAAAAAGGGAGAAAACATGAATATACAAAATAAGAAATGAGGGGCACCTGGGTGGCTCAGTCGTTAAGCGTCTGCCTTCCGCTCACATCATGATCCCAGGGTCCTGGGACCGAGCCCCACATCGGGCTCCCTGCTCAGCGGGAAGCCTGCGTCTCCCTCTCCCACTTCCCCTGCTTGTGTTCCCGCTCTCGCTGTGTCTCTTTCTGTCAAATAAATAAATAAAAATCTTTAAAAAAAACAAAAACAAAATAAGAAATGAGAAGGGGGAAATAAGCACAGATATATAAAGAAATTTAAAAGTAATTGGTTGAGAGGCCAGTCTAACTACTCTCTGTTGGGGCTGTGTCTCCCTTTAGCTTGAGCCATAGCGCCAAGAAACCCTTGCCTTTACCTTTGGAAAAAAGAAAGAAAGAAAAAGTACTTGATTCAACTTTATTAATTACTAAGATTTTATTTATTTATTTATTTGACAAAAAGAGACACAGCGAGAGAGGGAACACAGGCAGGGGGAGTGGAAGAGGGAGAAGCAGGCTTTCCGCGGAGCAGGGACCCCGATG
>NW_028027379.1:0-608 GCF_054177405.1 Leptonychotes weddellii
TTCCTTATGAAATTGTTTATTATTGTTACCTATTCATGAACATTTGTATTATTTTAAAGTTTTTCACCATCTAAAGAAAATATGGTACATTAAAAAATAGTATAATATATAGACTATAAAAATGAAGTGCATCTATATGTGTTGACAAAGACAATTGCATTTGCATAAAACCCATGAAAAAGGAACTAGTATAGGGAGAAGTTTAAGAGAGCAGTCCATTGAATTAAATTCCTTGGGTTTAATGTCTGATTCCATGTAGTAAGTGAGTAATCATGTACCAGTTACCCAGTATCTTTGAGCATCAGATTTTCCTCTGTTAGTGTGGCCCTCATAATGGTCATATTAAGTAGGTTTTATATAAATTCAAAGAGTTAATTCTGGGGAGTGGGATGGGCCGATGAAAAGAAATTTACTTTTTAATTATATGATGATTTAAATGTTAAAATTAATTATCACAGAATTATAAGATTATGCTTAATATTCAAAACAAAATTTGCAAAAGGAACTTAATGTAGCAGGCATCAATTATTGTAAAGTGAAATTTGATGAATTAATGATTGGATTATGAACCGTATTTCTAATGGCTTGAAACATTACATAAATTCCAT
>NW_028027380.1:0-608 GCF_054177405.1 Leptonychotes weddellii
AATAGTAAAAAAAAGATCACAACTTAGTAGCAGGGCTAACTAGCCCAATGCAAAGGTTTCTATAGACCTTTCCTAACAAAATTTAAAAACAAGTCTTGAGGGGTGCCTGGGTGGCTCAGTCGTCAAGTGTCTGCCTTCAGCTCAGGTCATGATCCCAGGGTCCTGGGATTGAGCCCCGTGTCGGGCTCCCTGCTCAGAAGGGAGCCTGCTTCTCCCTCTCCCATTCACCCTACTGTGTTCCCTCTCTGTCTCTCTCTGTCAAATAAATAAAATCTTTAAAAAATAAAAATAAAAACAAGCCTTGAAAAGATAAACCAGATCTGCAAATAACTGCCTTCCCAGACAATTTCAATACTTTTTAAAGAAAGACAACAAAACCCAAACATTCAACAACGTAGCATTTACAATATCTACCACCCAATAAAAACATTACTAGGCATGCAAATAATCAGCAAATTGTGACTTAAAACCAGGGAGAAAACCATCACTAGAAATAACAGAGGTAATTAAATTAGCAGACAATGACTTTAAAACAGCTGTTGTAAATACTCTCAAGGATTTAAAGGAAAACATGAAAACAATGAGAGAAATGGAGAGAAATGTAAGAA
>NW_028027381.1:0-10590 GCF_054177405.1 Leptonychotes weddellii
AAAAAAAAAAAATAGTCTTTTTTTAAAATTTAATTTAATTTTATTATGTTAGTCACCATACAGAAAAAAAATAGTCTTTAAAAATATATTCGTGACAGAAAAAACTTAATCCATGTTAACTTTTGTCAGTCCTTTCGTGATTACTATGTATCACCTCAAAAAATTTATGTCCAGCATGGTTTTAAGGCACTATTTGAAAGAGATGGAAAGGGAGAATGTTGTAAATCAGGAAGGAATTTCCAGTCCCTAATTCCCATAGTTCAAGAAAGCAATTTCCTGCATCTATATGAAATTCTCAGGGCCAATTTCTTGGCCTACTAAGCCATTTTGAATGAAATAAAATAAGATCTATTGCTCCTACATTCTAATTTATAAAAAAAGAAAAGACAATTGTTAATTTTAGTTTGATGTAGTTTTTAGTCAGAAAAAGGTATTGCTTTTGTTCCTCATAAATAAACTTAAATCACTTATTTATACTGTATAAAAAATACATCAACTCATTTAACAAAAAGGAAACAGTTAAAAGCTACCATAAATTCACATAAAGGTGACAAAATTTTGAATAATATAAGTAAGCCTTAAGAAAACATTTGTTTTCTCTTTTCTAACATGCTTTGAAAGCAGTAGTCAGACTGGGATTTAAGTGCCATTCTCAACTAAAAGGATTTAAGACTTCTCAGAGAAATAGTTAATTCAAGTGTAGGACAATAACATCAAAATAAACCTGGAGCATATTGTCATACCAGAAAGCCAGGAAGCTTTAATAGACTATTAGAGTCTCTTCAAAAGGGCTGAGTAGGTACCTGAATATGTTCCACTTGTCAAACATTTAACCATGTGTTGCATCAGTAAGAATAACAACTGTAATACATTTAAATGCATAAGTTCATAATGGTACTAAATCAAACAAACAAATAAACAAACAAAACTACCATTTTTCCTTTTAGTAAGATGCTAGGGAACAAACTCGTTATTTTGAAAACCAACAAATAAAAGGAAGCACTCAAATACTTTTTTTTTTTTTTTTTCTGATTTAGAATATAAACTGTGTCTCAGGGAAACCAGAGTTGATGAAGAAAGTTTTTCTTTGCTAAAGTATTTCATGAATAAATAAATAAGAAATGATAGAATTAGCATTTCACTATTTTACGAACTAAAATGAAATCATTAATCTAGGCAGTGATAATCAATGGTCTCTAACATTTCAAATAGATACATTATATACACATATTGTAATTCCTGATGGAAAAACATTTAGGTGTTTTTTCATGGAAGAAAACTACACTACCTGTGATGTAGTCTTGTCCTCTACCTTGAGAAAAATGAAACCAGAATCTCATCAATCCTCTAGATGTAATTTAACTACCACTTAGAGAAAGTACCAGGGGCAGAGTTACCTGTTAACTCTGCAAGAGGATCCAAGAGCAGTATCCAAACTGTGGGAAACTGTATAAGATAACTGTTTTGTTTTATTCAACAAAAATTTATAAGGAAAAGAGAAAACAATAATCTGTATATTTGGTGACAATTCAGAAACTTATCTGTAGGGGCACCTGGGTGGCTCAGTCGGGTAAGTGTCTGCCTTCAGCTCAGGTCATGATCCAAGGTCCTGGGCTCCCTGCTCAGTGGGAGTCGGCTTCTCCCCCTGCTCGTGCTATCTCTCTTGCTCTAGTTTGCTCACTCTCTCTCTCAAATAAATAAATAAAATCTTAAGAAAATATTGGCATATATACTTTATATACTTTTATTTATCTGTATTTTTAAAAGATTTATTTGAGAGAGTGCATGCACACAGGCGAGTTGGGGGAGGGGTAGAGGGAGAGGGGGAGAGAGAATCTCAAGCAGACTCCCCACTGAGCTTGGAGCCTGACGTGGGGTTCTATCTCATGACCCTGAGATCATGACCTGAGCAGAAATCAAGAGTCAGAGGCTTAACCTACTGAACTACCCAAGTGCCCCTATATACTTTTATTTTTTGTGTGTTGTTTATTTTTTGACTCACTTTTGATTAGTCTCTATCTTTTGTGTATATAAGGTGACATATTTACAAATAAAATAATATCTTTTGGATTTCCTTCAAAATAATCTGTAATGAGAGGACTTGATAGAAATAAAAATGAGTCAGGATTGACTATGAGGTCATAATTTTTGAAGTTAGGTAATAGGCACATGTAGTTTCATTATAAAATTCTAGAGTATATGGACACATAAAGAAATGAAGAAATATGATACTGTATATTAAGCAAAGTATAATAGGTAAGGTGCATTTAAGAAAGTAATATGAATGGCTCAATTTTTTCTGCATAAAGAGATCTTGCAAGTAAAATTCCTTTCTGAGGGTCTGAAATTTGTCATTACCAAGATGGTTTTCATAAAACAGTATTTCACGTTGTCTTCAGTAATCAAGTTCAATAAACATGGGCAATTTTTAATAAGAGGGAGGGAGAACCACTTAGGCTACTTTACTACCCACAAATATGCTAATGGGGATCAATCACACCCAATTAAAACTCAAGGAATTATGAATCTTTAATGGGTTTATCATGAGATAATTCAGCTGTTAAGTCCTCTTTAGGTTCATGCTAGGCAAGCTTTCTCAAGCTGGAAACCAATCATCTTCATGACATCATTTTCAAACAGGCTTTGTGATTTTTGTTTGGAAAGAAGACAAAAGGGCTTTGCAATTTGCACCAGAATTAAAATTTCCGTTTATTGATTAGAAACTTCTAAGCTCTACACTATATGTATGAGCTCCTGTTTACATTTAATAGACCAGTTTTGATAACACTAATTAAAGACTCTAAATAAACTTAGTCACCTGAGTTACTTTTATGTATTTTCCTTCAATAGCTTAACCTGGCCAATCTCCACAGCGCTCACTTAATCTATAGTTTATAGTAGAGCCTGCTGCTTACTTCATTAAAAATAATGCTAAACCGGCAAAACAGATTTGAGCCTTGTCTCCTTGATCTCTGTAACAAATGGTAAAGAGAACAGACGTTAACATCAGGCCACCTGGTTTGACATTTCTAGGTGAGCAGCATCAGCAGCCTTTCCATACTTTCTTTTCTTCATCTATAAAATTGTAATAGCATTTCTCTTATATATTTATAGTGAGTGTTAAATGAGATATTACTTAGGAAGCATTTTAAACCATGCCTAGTATATGATTGCTCTAGTAATTGCCTACTGGTGTAGAAAAACAGACATCTTTTCTTCTGTGGCTGGAACACATGATTTACAAAGACCACATTGCTATGATGCTATCCTTTTCCATACTTCATCAGGGCAAATCATTTCCTTACCCAGTGTGAGAGTGAGGGCATGTGTGTGTGTGTGTGTGTGTGTTTGTGTGTGTTGTGTGTTTGGAACAGAGCATCATGTGTCCTGATACAAATGCATGTGTTGATTAGTGGCTTTTGAGGAATTCTTAATCTCAGGAAACAAACTGAGGGTTGGTGGAGTGGTGGGGGGTGGGAGCGATGGGGTGGCTGGGTGATAGACATTGGGAGGGTATGTGCTATGGTGAGCACTGTGAATTGTGTAAGACTATTGAATCAGAGACCGGTACCTCTGAAACAAATAATACATTATATGTTAAAAAAAAAAAAAAAAGAAGATAGTAGGAAGGGAAAAATGAAGAGGGGGAAATCGGAGGGGGAGATGAACCATGAAAGACTATGGACTCTGAGAAACAAACTGAGGGTTCTAGAGGGGAGGGGGGTGGGGGGATGGGTTAGCCTGGTGATGGGTATTAAAGAGGGCACGTATTGAATGGAGCACTGGGTGTTATACGCAAACAATGAATCATGGAACACTACCTCAAAAACTAATGATGTAATGTATGGTGATTAACATAACATAATAAAATAAAAAAAAAGAAAAGAAAAAAAATGTTCTGAGATGTTGGAATAAGGGAAAGGAAGGTTCTACTCAGGTTGTTTTTGCAGGAGTATTTTCTGCTATTTATTTTTAGACCCGACGAAGAGTAACTTTGCAGTGTTAAGAGGAAAAGCCAAGGAGCCCTGTTTGAAACATTTGACAGAACCCCAACTGGCAATCTTGTCTTCACTGGAGTTTTCTCTGCATGCTAATTGTATCTACTAGTATGTATGTATGTATGTATGTATGTATGTATTTATTTATTTTAAGATTTTAAGATTTTATTTGACAGAGGGAGAGAAAGAGAGCAAGCACAAGCAGGGGGAGCAGCAGAGGAAATGGGAGAAGCAGACTCCCCACTGAGGAGAAGCCCGATGCAGGACTCGATCTCGGGACCCCGAGATCATGACCTGAGCTGAAGCCAGATGCTTCACTGACTGAGCCACCCAGGCGCCCCTCTACTAGTTATCTATTTAGAAAAGATTTTTTTTCCCCAGCCTTTCCTTTTACTCTTGAATGACATATTTTTTGTAATATAATTATACTTGTATAATGAGTATAAATAAGTCATTAAGATTCACAAACAATGCATAATTAATTGATGTGATTATAATAAGAAATGAGTACACAGAATACATATTTGTATATAAGCCCATTCAACCATGTAGGCACTGCTAATACTAGAGTTTAGTTAACACAATGAGTAGCAAACTCACTTATCAATGCCTACAATCAGACACAAGATGATACTAATGAAGGAACTTTTCATATTGATTCTACAGGCATGAAAAATTGGTAGTTTTATAGATGCTTTCTAGTGTTAACAAATTTATAAAAAAGGTATGATGATTTTGTGCAATGAGGTAATACCCTAATTTTGGCCTGAGATTATCACCAAATTTCAAAACAGTTGGTATTTTTCTCAAGATTTCCATTCTAATGTTTTATATCAAGTCCACATCACATTTGTTGCTCAAAGAAATATATGCTCAAGGTAGCTTGTTAATTTCTGAATAAGTCTTTTTTTTGATGAGCTAACAAATGAATTTATACACTCTTTTTTTCATTTGTTCATCTGTTCAAATATCTGCTAGGAACTGTGTGATATGCCTATGTGTGTGTGTGTGTGTCTGTGTGCGTGTATGTGTGTGTGTGTGCACACTCACACATATATGTATCTGCACCTTCAAGGTCTGGCTTCTTAATGGTGAATATAGCTAATATGAAACATGATTATTTATTGTATTACTTTTTCTTTCTCGAAGCCATGAAATAAGATGAGCAGCTTAACATTTTATATCCAGAATACATTTTGTTCTGTAAGTACAAATAACTATATTTTTAAAAAAGTCATTGGATATGTTGTATAGTTTCTTAAACTCTAATAACAGGACAAACACTTAGGCAAGTGAGTAGCTTCTGTATTTTCTGAAAGCTTAAAAGATTTGTAAGAATCAAAGGATATGTTTACAGGGTCTTGCATATGCAAAATTGGAATAGCTCATTCTCTCAAGACAAACATCTAAGTTTCTCATCCAAAATATTGAGTACTTGAGCCTTTCCAAGTCTCTGCTAAGATACCCTGACTCATTCTCCTATTCTGGAAGAAGAAAGTATATTGCTTTACTGATAACTGTTCTATAAAGTTGGTTTATTTGAGATTGCCTATTGGGGTGGCTAGAATAATAGCATTATAAACCTGGCCCCATTCCTAGATATCTGGCACCACCTGAGCCAAGGGCCTAACGGTTCCTCCCCCTTTTTGCCAAGGTTCAGCTCACACTAGCTAAAATAATTCTCTGGTTCCATTATGGCACTTCTCTTGCTTGCTGCCAGAAATAAGACATTCCATCTGCCTGTCTAGACTCTTTTCTGTCATTACTTCGAAGTGAATTTTAGGTTATCTGTGCCACCCTGAAAGATATTTCCCTCTTTCAACCATAGTTGGACCCCAGATTCTGACAGTTATTATCATAATTAGTTTTTATGAAAAAATTAGATCACCACACATATAATGTAAGTCTAGGATACATTTATAGGGATGTGTTAAGGCTTAGACAATAGTGCCAGACTACCAGGTCGAAGACCTAGTACAACCACTTCTTAGCAGGATGATTCGGAAAATTGCCTAAATATTTTATATTTCAGTTTTCTTATATGTAAAGGACATGGATAAGAATACTCACCTGATAGGTTTAAATGTGCTTAACACAGTGTCTGTACATAATAAGAGCTCAGTAACTCTTATGGTAATTATGATGTCCAGGGGTAATATTAACAATATTTAACAAATAGTATGATAGGCCTTTACTTGCTAGGTTTCCAAAGTCACTGCTAAGGGCACCATCTCATCCTTTTTTTAATATATGTTGATCCTTCGTAATTTGTTACCTGGAGTCCCAAATCCCAACTAGTTATAAATGCTTTAAGCTCTTTTTTTCCTCTTAAGTAAAATAACAGTGCTACAGTATTATTCGTGGTTAGATAATTTCTTTTAAAATATTGACAAGAGTGTATTTAATCTTCAATAGAATGATGTGATATTCTCAGAAATCACACACATTTGGTGAGAGAGTACCAGGCTTGCACACACTTAGAGCAAGCATTCATACATAACCTCTAGCGGTGATAAGAGATGATCTAGGAACAAAAGCTCTTGAGTGAAAATGCATTGTTTTCTGCTTCAATGCATTTGTGCCCTGGGATAACCAGAAATAATTGTTGAAACAAGCCTCTTGTTAATAATAATTACACTTCATTCTATGAAAACAAGAACAAACAGCAATTATCTATAATTTCTCATTTGCAAAACACTCTCATTATGCCAAGACTTCTTGTCTGTGTTTGATAATATTGTTATGTGTGTTGGAAAAAGTATTTTTTTTTTAATATTTCAAACTACACTGAGCAATGTTTGATCAATACAATGCAGGCTTAAATGATTCCTGTTTTAAAACAGAAGAGCTTCTTTGTGCAGTATGTAAGTTATCATAGAATAATGTCTTTTGGATTCCTTCAAAGAAGACAGGTTCATTAACCAAAATAAATATACATTGTTCCTGTATCAGCAAAAATTGCATTAGGAATAAAGAAATAGAAATCAGCCAGCTGGCATTACAAATAGAGTCTTAGAAAAACTTAATATATATGAAACTTTATTTATGTATATAAATGATGAAGTATTTCCATTTTGATACCTTGTTGCTAATATGTTTTCTTCCATTCCTATTACTTCAATAATTATGTGCTTAATTTAAATACAATAATTTTGTATTTTTCTTATATTTCATTAAGTGCATTATTGCATTTATCTTGATAGATTATAAATTCTTTGAGGGAAGGAATCATTTAATTCCCTTTGCTTCAGTCCTCCACTGTATTATTCACATTAATGGTTTGCATAGCACTTTAAGTTTTTCTAACATGAGTGGCAGTTTATCAAACGATCAGCTGGCCAGTAGGTTGATTGTTTCTCCGTACTGAACTCTAGTTTCCTCATCTATAGAAAGAAAGACGATAATACCTAATTCTCATGGTTTCTAAGAAGCTTGACCATGCATTCAAAGCATTTAGCACAGTGTCTGGCACAAAATTAAGCTCTCCCTCAATACCTATTATGGTTTCATTATCATAATTATAGAGTTGAATCTAAATCACATTCATTATTTTCATTTTTCTGAAAGGTCAGTATTGTGAGGAATTATATATCTGCCATTTCTTACGTCCTTTACTTTTTTCCTCGATCACAGCTCAACCCAATATTTGGTAACCAGCCATTATGAGGCCTGGAATAAGGCAGATCCGGTGAAGCAACAGCAACTAAACATTAATTGGAACTCAAATTCTTTACATGAATTATGTCAGGTACCAACACCCCTCAACAGATCCATGAGTAAAGTAATATGGTTACCTCAATTTTCAAAGTAGATTTCAAATAATCTTTTTTAAGATCGCATAAATAATAAATGGAAGATTTGGATTTAAACCAGTCTGGCTGACTGCAGAGTCCATGTCACCTCTTCTCGAGAGGAAGGTGGATGGCTGGTCTACTCACTGAATATGGGTTTATCCTCCCCCTATAGCTCATAGAGTGACCTTTTAAACAAGTGCCAAGGTCAGCATTTGCCTACATTCCTCAAAGCACCATCTGTATTTAACACATACTATTCAGATTTCTATCAAATTATTATTTATGAATGTATGTATGTATACAAACACATATACGTATATATTCATCAAATATTGTGTATCATATATTATTTATACAATATATTGCATATATCTTTATTTAAATATGTACCTTTCCTGCTTATGTAGTACTCATAATATCTTACTCAATTAATGCTTTTTTTAAAAAAAGCACAAAATTGTGGTACCTGTGTGGTTCAGTTGGTTAAGCGTCCAACTCTTGATTTTGGCTCAGGTCATGATCTCAGGGTTGTGAGATCAAGCCCCACTTTGGGCTCCACACTGAGTGTGGAGCCTGCTTGAGATTCTCTCTTTCTCTCTCTCTGCTCCCCACCCCACCAACTTGTGCTCTCTCTCTCTCCAAAAAAAGCACAAAATATATTTTTATTCTCATTTTAAGGTTAGAAAAATGGAATGGAAGCACAAGAGGTTAAATAACTTCCCTACCCATTTCCCAGAGTTATGTTGTCAAATGGTTGATTTTCCCTTAAAAATGCACATACACACACGCACACACACAAATCTCGAGTCTCTCAGAATGCTTTCTAATTTTTATAACCAGAAAGTAGTGCTTTGACATTTCCATAAAGATTATTTGTGAGATTAGCCAAAGGGGAGAGAGGATGCCCTGCATAAAACATAGGTTTGTATCCTTGGAAAGGGGTGCATTTAGATTTCTTTCTTAGGAATGATAGGATGTCACTAATTTTTTACTGATGAGGATAGGCTAACAACTACCTGTGTTGTAATTAATTATTTCCCCAATGATTAGACTATCACCAGCCTTACGTAAACCTGTCCTTAATCCTTTCCTAGGATACAGATTGTTAGAATGAATTTATTCCAAATATGTAAAATTCACCTTATACGTGATAATAAAATATACTGACAGATCAGCTTGGCTGAAACTGTAATCTAAAGTTTCCACTCAAATAATTGGGCGCCTGCATTGCTCAGTCAGTTAACTATCTGACTCTTGATTTTGGCTCAGGTCATGATCTCATGGGTTGTGAGCCTGAGCCCCGGGTGGGGCTCCGTGCTCAGTGGGGAGTCTGCTTGAAGATTCTCTCCCTCTGCCCCTCCCCCCACGCACATGTGCACACGCATGTGTGCTTGCTCTCTCTCAAATAAATAAAAATTAAAAAAATAAATTCTCCACTCAATTAAAAAGCTAAATATCTTATTACTGATTCAAAAGAAGAAACATTTGAAATAGAATTCCCGAGATGAGGTTCAGAGTCATATCATCATTTTTTGAGATTAATAATAGAGGATTTTACAACTGCTACTGTCACACTATGTCATAGTAATTTATAGAGTTAGAATCTGGAAAATTAGACTTTGGGGGTTTCTCTTTAGAAGTCAGAGTCTAACTCTTCTAATCCTTTACTCCACAAAGATGTTTTCTAAATTGATAGAAACACTTCCTAACTGATATCACCAAAGCTTTTGCCAGTTCTCTTCCCAGATAAAAAAGTGAGTACACACACACAGTTGTGATTTCAGTCCTCATGTATCATCTTTTTTTTTTTTACCTTGTCTTTTTTTCTTTCAATCTGACCACCTCCCACCCATACTTATGTTGATACTTTTCACTTTTAACTGTTGATAATCAGTTTTAATACACAAGGAAAGAAAACGTTTATTTTTAAATTGATATTTTCAAAAACTGAAATTTGTTCATGTTTTTGATAATCCATTTTTTTAATTTAAGCAACTTTTCCATATCAAAAAAAAATTAGCAACAGTGGCCAAGTAGATATTTGGAAATTAAGGACCTTCTTAGATTTGTTTTTTGTGAATTCCTTGTAAAGATGGAGACATTTCATGTTTAATTTAAAATATACAGTAGTGGGCTTGTGCACAAGAAAATGTTTTTCACAATAGCAGTTATCCTGCAACTAATTTGCTTTTAGAGCTTTATGCCTTTAGGCTAGCAAACAATCTAAGTTTGTTTAATCTTAATTAAACTTTTCTCTCAAAATAACTTACTTGACTGACAAATGAAATATGTTTTCCCTTTGGACTCATACATACATGAATTAAAATGCAGGATGCTTTGAATCCCTAAAGAGAAAAACACTTAAGTTTTCACTCTGAAGCAGACAGCTTAAGTACTCAATAATATCCATCATCTGTATACTTCCTAGAGTCAGATGTGCCTATTACTTGGTGGTAATATAGACACCAAAGTAGCCTGTTGATGTTAGGAGGGAAAGGTATGGGTTACATTGATCAAAACCTATTTTATTTTTAATTTGCATCTCTGATTTAGTTCTTTTAAATATATATATATTTATATATACTGTATATAAATATATATAGTACAACTTTCAATCAATGGTGTCAACCACTGATAATTACACTCTCATCACCCTCACTGTCTCCTTTCACAACTAGCAACATTTTGACTTTACTGTTACTGTTTACTGTTGTCAAAATGTTGCTAGTTGTGAAAGGAGACAGTGAGGGTGATGAGAGTGTAATTATCAGTGGTTGACACCATTGATTGAAAGTTGT
>NW_028027382.1:0-608 GCF_054177405.1 Leptonychotes weddellii
CTCCTGCCCTCCCACACAGGCTGGGAGACGGGAGCCCTATCTTCAGGGGTTGGCTGGAACAAACAGCAAATTCATTTGGCAGCCTTGACTCTTCTCAGGCAGCCACTTTAAGGGGTCTAGAGTCATCCTAGGGATGTGGCCTTCAGTTGTTAGAAATTATGTTAATGTTTATTCAAATCTTTACAGGCCAAGAAAAGGATTCAAAGGAGTTTGGTTGGACCTTGGTCAAGGAGAGGAGAGAATCTTTGTCAGTGACATTGAATGTCCATCTGTGCCAGTTCCCCATCCCCATGCCAACTGTCCACACCCACCCCAACTCCCACCCATCATCTTCCCAGGCCCTAGTCCAAAGCCTTCTCCATCAGGAGGAAGTCTTTCCTCCTCCAGGCTTCACTGGGACACCTGCAATGATGACTATGAGATTAAGGACAGTTCTGTTTATCCTTTTTAGCAATCCATAGATTCTTTAGAATAAGAAATCTCCCCCACCTCCTGCAAGGCCTGGTGCACAACCCAACACACAGTAGATACTCAATGAATGTTTGTTGAGTCAATTAATGAAGCCCTCCAGTCTCAATCACAAATACATGGGATGCTTCCTTCAAACC
>NW_028027383.1:0-608 GCF_054177405.1 Leptonychotes weddellii
ATAAAACGGGCTCTTTATTTTCTGTGCCCACAACTCCCCACGTTCATGGCACATCCTCTCATTCAAGTAAACAACACCGTTCTTCCTTTGTGTTGCTCTTAAAATAGATTGGTCCAAACTGTCTGAACCCTTATGAGCTGATAACTACTGATCTATCTAGTGTCGTCCTTTGCAATTTTCTCCTTTGAACTACATGATCTCTTTGTATTTTCATTTTTCTCAATTCTTCATAGACGTCTGTGCTTTTATCTCTGCACTCACTGTTCTGTCCTTCTGAAATTGCTGGTCTGTACTGTGCTTCTACCTCATTCTCTACACAGCTATGTCCCCTCATCACCACCTAACCCTGGGAAGCTTTTCCCTGGATCAGGTGTCCTTAAGTACGTTTTTCTTCTCAACAGGTTTATCCTAGGACTATGGCCATTAGTGTGTGAACATTTAATTGATCAAGTCAGGACACTCTTTAGAAAGAGGGAGCTATTAATAAGTATGCTGAGACAATACATGTATATCAGGACTGCCCCGAGGTAATCTGGTCTGTCTTGTCAACTATTCTGGAATTTTTTTGTTGGATTGATTACTCCCCCTCTCCCTAATTATAACTTACA
>NW_028027384.1:0-608 GCF_054177405.1 Leptonychotes weddellii
GATATTGGTTGAAGAACGAAAAAGCAAAAGGGTGGACCAGACAGATGATATTTAGAAATCTGAGATACGATCAAGGTTAACACCCACAAAACATGCGGAAATAATGTATTGATAAGTAGATGGTGTTAGAAAAAAAGTATGCTATCTTTTTTACTTTATGCCATGGATAAACTGGATCCCTTTACAAATTGATGGAAACCAAGATATTTTATTAACAATTTAAAGCCAGAAAATTAGTAAAACCAAGAAAGCAGGGGAAAACAACTCCTGGAGAATGTAATTTTAACGAAAGAGAAATGTCTTGTTAGAGAACACGCAGAAAGCACAAGCCACAGAGCAGACTGTTGATGCGTATCACTACATCATTTGTAAGGAGTTCAGTTTGATCCAAGGGCACAACAGATAAAGTCAGCAAACAGATGACAACCTGAAAAAACGCACCTGCGGGACTAAGCCAACAAATAATTCGCATCTATTAAACTGAATCATGCCACCCTGCCATCTAATTAGAAGCCACTCAACAACCACAAGTAAGGTGAACATTAGAGAGCCTCATAGCATCTAGCACTGGCTGGGATGGACGGAGGCAAAAAACACAGTTCTGCTGG
>NW_028027385.1:0-608 GCF_054177405.1 Leptonychotes weddellii
GAGTGCCTATCACCAAATAAGATAGTTGTTTTAAAAACATGGAAAATACAGAAATAACTATAGTCAGCAGTAATTTGGATATACTTCTTTACTATTTAAGTTAGAAAATTTCTTTTAAAGATTTTATTTATATGAGAGAGGGAGAGCAAGAGAAAGCATGATCAGGGGAGTGGGAGAGGGAGAAGCAGGCTCCCCACTGCGCAGGGAGCCCCACACGGGGCTCCATCCCAGGACCCTGGGATCATGACCTGAGCCGAAGGCAGACGCTTAACGATTGAGCCACCCAGGCGCCCCAGGATCCTATCTTCTATCAAATAAGGACAGAGGAGAAAGAATGGCCACCAGGAGACAAAGAGGAGTAGTGAGTTGAAATTTTACAAGTAAGCAGGGACCTCATCAGAAAGGGCCTTTAAGCCATGTTAAGGTGTTAGAACTTTTCCCAAAAGCAAGGGGTATCATTAAGTTGTAAGCAGGAAAGGTGGGGGATCATAATGAGATCCATATGTTTGTTTGTTTGTTTGTTTTTAAGTAATCTCTCTGCCCAACATGGGGTTCAGACTCACAACCCCAAGATCAAGAATCACATGTTCTACCTACTAAGCCAGCCA
>NW_028027386.1:0-608 GCF_054177405.1 Leptonychotes weddellii
TATCTACAGATGGTTTCTGACTTAAAATGGTTTGACTTAGGAGTTTTCAACTTTATGATGGTGCAAAAGTGATACACATTCAGTAGAAACTGTACTTCAGATTTTGAATTTTAATTTTTCCCCTGGATAGTGATATGTAGTATGATCCTCACTTGTGATATTGGGCAGTGGCAGTGAGCTGTAGCCCCCAGTCAGCTATGCAGTCAGGAGGGTGAACAACCGATACACTTGCAACCTGTTTGTATCTATAGTACCATTCTGTTTTTCACTTTTTGTACAGTATTTAATAAATTACATGAGATATTCAACACTTTATTATAAAATAGGCTTTGTTAGATGATGTTGCCCAGCTATAGGCTAATGTAAGTGTTCCAAGCACGTTTAAGGTAGCTAAGGCTAAGCTATGATGTTCCGTAGGTAACGTTATTAAATACATTTTCAACTTATGATGGGGTTATTGGGCCCTATGGTAAGTTGAAGAAGATCTGTATATGTATTAGATATATATCCTGCTCATATTTAAGAGTGCAGCACCAAAAAGCTGATAGGGAATTGTGAGCTTGCTTATTGTGAGTTTCTCTGTGGGGTTATCTGCTTGCCATTTTTGA
>NW_028027387.1:0-608 GCF_054177405.1 Leptonychotes weddellii
CCAAATCGCCTTTGATATAAGTTGGTAATAAAAATGCTATAGGGTTAGTATTTATGATCCCTGTAGGTTATAATAACATGCTTCCTGTGTTATTACTTTAACAGACACTAAGAAAAAAAATCTATACAATGTGGTCACTTTCCTTAAATAGCTTTATGACATGTGCACAATCAGCTAGGACATTGAATCAACAATTTATTGGAACTTGTTACACATCTTGTAAGTAATAGTTTGTATAAACATGTGCCCTTTCTTTCCTGAAGAGAACATCATGTGTGCTCTGGATCATGCTATGTTCCACTGACATATAAACAGGAAAATATGTAGAATTAATAAATGTCATGTTTTAGTCAATACCTGCAATGCTTTTTAGTAGAAAGGGAAAAAGAATATAGCTAGGCTAAAGCAATATAATAAATGATGAAGTTCTGAGATTTAATACAGATACCTTATTTATTATACAAAGTTAAGGAACTTCCCCTGGGGAAAAGAAACTGTAACATAACTCTACTTATGTATTTGAAACGAAAAAATAGGCTCCTAGAGGGAATGGTGCAATTCTTATCATTTCAATCTGCATTGGTAACTAGGAAATATGGGAATAACAC
>NW_028027388.1:0-608 GCF_054177405.1 Leptonychotes weddellii
ATTCTATAAGGAGATGATCACTAAATTTTAATGTTTTACAGTATTTCCATAGAATGTGCCCTCAGATATTTGTACACAAAATCAATATTTTGATTTGAGAATATTGTGTACAAATACATGTTTAAGTTCAATGCTTATATATTACATATAATATTTGTCATCATGCTTGTCATCACTTTATTTTCCAAAATATTTAAGAGATACCAAATATTTCCAAAAGCTTAGAAATAATTTTAAAAAGAGAACAGGCAATTTTGATGAAGAGGATCAAAATTTTGGCATTATAACTGAAGATTTACCCACATTAGCATCCAAAATAAAACATTTTGTAAACTACCCAAGTAAAGAAATACCCTGGGATATCCTACAAATGTAAATATGCCCTGAAAGAAATAGGGGCTACAAGGCTTCCATACTTTAGCCACCACAGGCACAAGGACATTAGGGCCATATAAACTGGTCAAAGATAAAAGTCTGCCAAGCATTTCTTTACCCTAAAGATAATGAGTATCTCAGACATTTGAATTTCCATGTAAAAGACTTCACTGGGAAACTGCTTATAGATAGAGAAGATGATGTTAAAACATGTTAAAGTTTTGATCTGTAGA
>NW_028027389.1:0-608 GCF_054177405.1 Leptonychotes weddellii
AAGCTCCGCCCCTCCGGCCCCTCCCGCACACTGGAAAGAGCTCCTGTGGCCCCGGCAGTGATGGGGCACCCCACCCCTGACCTCCAGGCCAAAATCAGCCCGCTCGCAAGTGCCTCCGGCTCGACTCCATCTCCCGGGCAATGGGTTAAATTGGAACCTCTGCCAGGAAAATGACTTCATTTAGACTTTCTTTCTGCTGCTGGGTGTCTGGTTTTACAAAGCCTTGTCCTGAGCTCGATTTGGCAGAGAAACGTCCACTGGTTGCTGGAGAGAGCAGAGCGGAGGTCCAGAGAGAAAGCTAATTTCAGAGCCTTGGGGTAACTGGAGACTGCACGGAATCGGCACAGAGAAGTGAAAAGACAAAGGGCAGGCGAGGAGGAGGCCTGTCTGGTGTTTAACAGACAAAGGTGAGGTGCGCGCACTGTCTGCGGGGCCCCCACGCCCAGCCCCAAGCAGAGCGAGCACCTGACGGAAAAGTGCCCAGGCGTTAGGAACAGGCATTCGTGGAAAAAGATCACCAAGTCCAACTGAACACAAGAAAGGATGCCCCGCCTTCCTGATAATCAGCAGGCTCTGACCTTTCTGCCCTCCCAATCCACACTGGTGTA
>NW_028027390.1:0-608 GCF_054177405.1 Leptonychotes weddellii
TGTTTCTGACTCAGCTGATTTTTGCATATTTGTTTTCAGGCAAATTATTATAACCTTATTATGTCTTTTTATTTGTCATTATCTCATCTTGTATTTTATTTAATTAATTCCTATCCTTTACATTAAGAAAAAATGAAGAATAACATATTTCCAGAACACACCTCACATCAGAACCTTTCTCTGTTCTCTGCTGGATTTGGTTTTTTCTAATACCATTTACCTGAAAATGAAGACATATACTAAATATGTATTCATGGAAATGTACTAGCATCAGCAAGAAAGTTATGATATCTGCCCATAGGTACTCACTCAGCTGGTTTTCCTTCTTAGGAGATAGTTTTCTTTTGGTTTTGTCCTAGGGTTCAGAAGGAATGTAATTGTCACAGGCATTAGATGAGTATGGGTAATGATGATGAACCAAATTCAAATCAAAACCATATTGAGATACCACCTTACACCAGTTAGGATGGCAAAAATGGACAGGGAAAGAAACAGCAAATGTTGGAGAGGTTGTGGAGAAAGGGGAACCCTCTTACACCGTTGGTGGGAATGCAAGTTGGTACAGCCACTTTGGAAAACAGTGTGGAGGTGCCTCAAAAAATTAAAAA
>NW_028027391.1:0-608 GCF_054177405.1 Leptonychotes weddellii
GACGGGGATTTCAAAGAGCAAGGTTTCTGATAATCTTGGATTTTAGAGAACAGTGTTTCTCGGGGGGTACAAATGGTAGCAGCGCCCCAAATAAAAGGGCTGTTCTGACACTTCAGCCTGGGCGGAAAGTGTCCTGCTAACGTGGCATGCAAAGTCTCCTGCATCGGTCACTGCAGCTGGATAAAGCGAAGGGCAGGTTTCTGCCTTTGTTTTGTTTTGTTTTTTTGTTTTGGTCTGGGCTAGTTCCTACTTTCTGGAGACTTTCTCAGACTTAGCACTGAGAGCACACTTTGGGGCTTAAAGGATGGTGGCAAACAAATGATCGAAAAGAAGACATCCACCTGCTTACCAAGCCCCACTTTTTTGGTAGGCATTTTACCTTTTTCTTTCTGTTTCCCCTCATTAATTGTGTGTGCAGCAGAGACTGGAGCTTGCTCGCTTCCTTTGAAGGTGCTCTCACCTCTGTCCGACTCCATCCTGGCTGAGAAGACAGTGATCGTGTTGGATGACCGCGTCACCATCGCCGACCTGGGCGTGCAGCTGGTGGCCGGCTTGTCTCTTGCCCTGCAGCCTCACAGAGCGGACAAGAGGGCTATTGTCTCCACGGT
>NW_028027392.1:0-10590 GCF_054177405.1 Leptonychotes weddellii
TTCTGTGGGTTGCCTCTTTGTTTTGTTGACTGTTTCCTTTGCTGTGCAGAAGCTTTTCAGTGCTGTGCAGAAGCTCTTCAATGCCATCCCGATCAAAATTCCAATGACATTTTTCTAAGTGCTGGAACAAACAATCCTAAAATTTGTATGGAATCAGAAAAGACCCCAAATCGTCAAGGAAATGTTGAAAAAGAAAAACAAAGCTGGGGGCATCACGTTGCCTGATTTCAAGCTATATTACAAAGCAGCAATCACCAAGACAGCATGGTACTGGCACAAAAACAGACATATAGACCAATGGAACAGAATAGAGAGCTGAGATATGGACCCTCAACTCTGTGGCCAAATAATCTTTGACAAAGCAGGAAAAAACATGCAATGGGAAAAAGACAGTCTCTTCAATAAATGGTGCTGGGAAAATTGGACAGCTATATACAGAAGAATGAAACTCGACCATTCTCTTACACCATACACAAAGATAAACTCAAAATGGATGAAAGACCTCAATGTGAGACAGGAATCCATCAAAATCCTAGAGGAGAACATAGGCAATAACCTCTGACATCGGCCACAGCAACTTCTTTCAAGATTCATCTCCAAAGGATAGTGAAACAAGAGCAAAAATGAACTTTTGGGACTTCATCCTTTCTTTAATATTTAGAAATATATCTGGATTTTTTTTTAGATTCAACTTTCCATATTTTCAGAACAGCTGCAGAATATATTTATTGAGAAGGGAAATGAAATTTACATTTATAATCCTCACATTTTGCTTTTTAAAAACAAACTTGTCATTGGTGAAATTTCTTAGTACCTTTGATGCAGATCTTTAGGCGGATAGGAATATATTAATCACCACACATTCATTCTGTTGAGAAGTGGGAAATCAGTTACACTTCATAATGAGAGAAAGTCTGCTTGTTATTATATGACAGGGATGTTGGTTAGATTTCTCAGATTATAGGATATAATGGTCAATTAAAGTGAAAATTTTTACTTAACTCTTCAGAATATAAGGAAGATTATTAAGAGTCAATCATATTGGAATATATTTCACAGTCAAAGGAAAGGTTGAAGGTATTTTAAGTGTTCAAACCTGTCAGTTTTTTTTTTTTTAAGGTCTCTCTTGAGATTTCACCAGAATCTTTCCATACTTGGCAGCATTAGGCAAATGGCAATGGGTTCCATTCATATAAGGAACTATTCTTTAGCCTTGAAAGGGCTGTGAGCCCCTTTTACTTCCCACTAAAATGTTTACTTTGATGAATGGTTTATTTTTTTAAAGATTTATTTATTTGACAGAGAGAGACACAGCAAGAGAGGGAACACAAGCAGGGGGAGTGGCAGAGGGAGAAGCAGGCTTCCTGCTGAGCAGGGAGCCCGATGCGGTGCTCGATCCCAGGCCCCTGAGATCATGACCTGAGCCAAAGGCAGACACTTAATGACTGAGCCACCCAGGTGCCCCTACTTTAATTCTTAGGCTTATAGATCAGTGCTTATTTACATGGTAGAGATAAAATACATGTTCTTACATTTCACATAAAAATTTAAAAGATTTTTCTTGAACAAAACCCATATTTACAGTTGTGGGCAAAGTGGTAGATTCAAAGGATATCTTAATAAGAATCATGTAACTTCATTTATTTGCTCTAACTGATAATCTGTATCAAATGACATTGAAACACATCTAGTCATACCCTGAAATGTCAGAATTGGATACAAATCACCAGAAATTCCAGTGTCAACATATTTTTGATCATTTAATATAGTCCAGGTTTCCTGTTTATGGATTATACATCAAAACATGTAGCTCAAAAATATCAAACTTAAGATCTACTCTTCACCTATTATTTATGTAATGTAAAAGTTAAATCATTGTTAAAAATATTACATTAACTTGGTATCCAGTTGAAAATGCCATGCACATTTAAAATGTCTTAAAGTATTTAACGTACGAAAATCCATCTGTGTCACTGTTTATGTAAAAAAGCTTTTCCTAGTTCCTTGGCAGTGTTAAGCTTTATTTTCTATGTCAAAGCTTAATAATCACAAAATTTGGGGCATATACTCAATAAATTACTTCTGAAGAATACTGAGTCCTCCTTGATCAACTAATTATCTTTGAAAACCTTCTTTAGAAATTTCAGATTTCTGAAAGGCCACTTAAGAAATAATAACGTTAGAACAGAGGAGAAGAGAGTGTAGTTGTAGGACATAAGCCAAGGTAAAAAATAATTTTGCAATTAATCAGTCCCTTATTGAGAGTAAGCAGAGGTGATTGTACTCAGAAATGATAGACAATATTTATTTTATTTATTATCGTTACCTGTATGTATTAGTTTCTTGGGGTTACTGTAACAAAGCACCAGAAACCTGCATCTCTTAAAACTATAGAAATTTATTCTTTCACAGTTTTGGAGGCCAGAAGTACTAAATCAAGTGTTGACAGGGTTGTTTCTTTCCTAAATACTCTAGGGGAGGATTTTTCCTTGCCTCTTCCAGCTTCTGGTTGATTCAGGTGTTCCTTGGCTTGTGACAATGAAATTCAGTCTCTTCCTCTGTATATGCTTTCTCCCTTGTTTCTCTTCATCTGCCTGTGTCATCTTTTTTTTTTTTTAAAGATTTTATTTATTTAGTTGACAGAGAGAGGGAGAGAGAGCGAGAGAAAGCACAAGCAGTGGGAACAGCAGAGGGAGAGGGAGAAGCAGGCTCCCCAGCAGGGAGCCTCATGTGGGGCGGATCCTAGGACCCCAAGATCATGATCTGAGCCGAAGGTAGATGTTTAACTGATTGAGCCACCCAGGTGCCCCTCTGTGTCATCTTTTCTTGTAGAACACTTGTCATTGAATTTAGAGTCTACCTTGCTAATCTAAGATGATCTCATCTTGAGATCCTTAATTATAGCTGGAAAGACCACTTTAAAAAAAAAAGAGGTTACATTCACATATGCTGAGGCTTCAGACTTGGAGATACCTTTTTGGGGCCACAACTTAACCCACTTCAGTTAAGAGCATTGTGTAAATGTTAATATTCTGGTTTTGATAGTTGCACTATGATTGTCTAAGATGTTAATATTAGGAAATCTGGGTGTATTATTTTCACTTTTCAGTAAGTCTAAAATTATTTAAAAATGAAAAGTAAAAAGGAAGAAGGAAGGAAGGAAGGAAGAAAAAGAAAGCTCTTTGAACCTCATTTCAGACTTGCTGAATCCAAATGTCCAGGGGAGGGGATGGGCAAATTTAATATTTATCAGTGCTCCAAAACTCCCTATGTAGAATCAGAAATTATAATTCCCCTTTTAGAGAAAAGAAATATAGCATAAAAGAAGTGTCTTTTTTTTTTTGGTCCAGCATTAGTTATAGGAGAATTATAGGTCACAATTAACTATATGACTTTTACAGATAAAAGTGGATGATGCCCCACCAGTTTGTGTGGTGGCCCTGGATTTCAAGAGGCTGCTTAAGACTAAAATGTCAATGCTGCAACATATTTGAGATTAACTCCTTGTAAGTTTTTATTATTTTGACAGTGCTAGAATTTACTTCATAATCTCTCATACAAAGACTTACCTTTACTTATTTTATGTCATATCCATTGACTGATTGCTTTTGAGGTAGAGTTTCAACCATTACAGAGAGAAGGGTAATTCTAACTTCAGTCCAGTTCCCAAATGATAAGTTTTTCGGCTTAAGTGCTTTGCATTGCAGCCTGTCTGGTACTTAGTTCTTTCATTAACCTGATATACTATATTTGTAATGACTGCCCTGCAAAGTTACTATTGGAAAGTGAAAGAATTTAAAATTAAACTAGCTGTTTTGTGGACTTGACACCAACATGGTAGGTTAACTGAAGTTTTCATTTGAATAACTGAATTTCTTCAGTATTTGTTTTTTGTGACAATTGGCTGGTAGTTCTGATATCTACAAATTAAGCTTTAGCCTACTCCAAAGGTGTGCACCATTTAAGTCCATTGACTCTTTACAATTGCTTTAAGAAGACCTTGTCCAGAAGAACATGTAGCACATATTCATGGTCACTCAGTGAAGCCCTTCCCAAATCTGGGAGGAGCCTCTGCATCTGTATGAACTGATGTGGGAAAATTGACCAGAGAAAGTATATAAATATTAATATGCTTCCATTACCACATCAAGGGATAAAGTGAAAGGAGAGAATAAAGGAATTTTGCCTATGTAGGGATGTGTGGATTCATTTTCTTCTTGGAGCATGAATTTAGTTCACAGCTCATCTTGTAAGTGGGGAGAATATGTGAAGTTAGAAGAGTAAAGATGAAAGGGGGTTTGGTATAAAGGAGATGGAGTAGAGAATTGAGGGTGAAAGAAAGCAAGGAGGAGATGAACCTTCTGAGTTGGCCTGAGTAGTCTTGCTGTGAGATAAATTCAAGATCTTCAGCTGTATAAATCTTTGAACCCTGCTTTTAAATTTCAGCCATAGGCTCATTACTTACCTATATATTTGATTTATTTCATCACTCCAATATCACAGCTTGATGTGTTAGTTGTTTTGAATCGCCAGATAACAAAGTTCAATCCTGTGCTTGAAGAAAATCAGTAGAAGGCTTTATAATTCTCCTTCTGGAACTTAAATTCTAATCATGAATTCTGCATCCAACACAGATTACAAGTAACAGAGTATTTTACTCATACATAATATGCTGATGTTGAGCACTTCTTCCCTCAGTGTTTATGAGCCCAGAGTTGGTGGTTGTCAAAGTCTTTTTCTACAACACACAGACTAGAATACTATTGGCAGGATTTATGGGGATATCTGTTGAAAAGCTAATTTTTTAGTGCCCATTATAAAGTGATGATGTGTACTAATGGTTGAAATTAAATTATGTTAACATGTTAACATTTTGGCTATGAATGTTGGCTCCTATAAAAATGATAACTTTCATATTTTGAATCACCCCACATTGAATGTAATTTTTTAATTTATCCATTACTATAGAACCTCTCCCCTCTTCTGTACCTGTGTCCATAACTTGGACATAGTAGGTGCTCAACAAATAAATGTTTACTTAAAAAAGTAATAATGGAGAAAACTTTTCAAAACTTTTACCTACTACCATAAGAGACTCTTAATCTCAGGAAACAAACTGAGGGTTGCTGGAGTGGAGGGGGCTGGGAGGGATGGGGTGGCTGGGTGATGGACACTGGGGAGGGTATGTGCTATGGTGAGTGCTGTGAATTGTGTAAGACTGATGAATCACAGACCTGTACCCCTGAAACAAATAAGACATTATGTGTTAATAAAAAAAAAAAACAAAACTTTTACCTACTGCAAATATACAAGGCATGTTTTTAGGGGAAAAGCCAGCAGTTTTCTTTTAGGTATTCATTGAACTAACATTTACTATAAATTTATTACATTACAGATATTCCTGGGAAATCAATGATGAATTGGACATGGGCCTTGAGTTTATAGTCAAGTTAGGGAGATAGATAGTTGGCTATCACCAACTATGATCCCTAGTTTGCTCAGTAAGTGCACTTTCTCCACTCCTTAGGATAAATGTGGGTTTCCCCCATCACTGAGTGTTCAGGAACCCCTGCCCCTATGGATTTATGGATTTCCTGGAGTGTGGGGAGGTTTGATAGGATAAGAACCAAGTAATATCTGCTGGTGTGGGATGTATTGGCAGTTGAGAATGAGTATACTCAGAAGAGAGGTGAGGGAATGAGGGTAGGGAAAAGGGGCATCCTCTTTGGTACAGAAGAGGGATCAAATGGCATAGACCCTGGGTGCAGAGGATGGGAGGCTCTCCATGAAGATGAAAGCTGAGCTGTCTGTGGGCAAGGACTCAGTTTCAACATGGCTTCCATTTGTTCTCAGGCCTCAGGAACCCTATCATTTTCCATCTCCTTCCCTGCACTCACTTCCCTTTTCCCTTAGTCCTCTTGAGTCCCATGTTTCCCTCTGTATTCTGCATAAATTTTCCTCCATTCTCTTCTCTCATAATAGAACTTTTTGGAAGGACATTTCCTAATGTTTCTGGAGGCCAGGAATAAAATCTTCTAATGTCTGCAGATAGTGAGGGGTTGTATTTCCTTTCATTCTATAATTGCAGCAAAAGAGGGGAAGAAAAAAACATTTCCACTTACATATTAAAACAGGTTAGCATATTAATATTTACACCCACATCAATAGCCTCATGAGCTTCAATAGAGGCATATAGAAAGTCTGTAAGATCAAAGAGGAGGGAGAAGGAGGTGAGTGCAGCTTTCTCTAAGGAAATGATGTTGGAACTGGGCCTTGGAAGATGTGTGGGATATCTGAGGGAGAATTTCAGGTGGAAAAAAGGAGTGCATGGAGCCACAGAGGTAAAAATTTGGGGCAGATTGGGGTAGATTTGGTAGGGGAATGGTGGTCACTATGTTAGGGAGGCTAGGAAGGAGCCAGATTGTGATCAGCTGTCTAAGATATGCTAACGAGTTAGGTCTTGACCTTCCCGGCAGTGGAAACTCACAAAGGCACCTCTTCCTATCCTTCCTCTAAATCAGTCTAGATGTTAATAGCATTCCTCAGCCTCACAATAAATATGGGGTCGTCCTGCCAACTTGGTCTCTCACCGAGAAGCTAGTGAGCAGCTGTCATCTAGTAAATGAACCACATGTTTAAGCAGGAAAGGCTCTGCCTCGTCTCATTCCTCCCATCCTGTCTAGTTAATCAATACTTGTATATCAACAGAGCTGAAAAAAAGAAAGGAAGATAAATGATAGTTGTTCAGTAAGACAGAGCCTTCAGATTCATGGAGGCCTTCCAGGGAAAAGGAAGGTCTAATCCGCATTTCTTATCTTCCTTGCTTAGACTCAGGTGATGAATGAAAATGGATTGATGGACACAAGTGACAAAGCCTAATGCTCCCAGAGTGATGAACCCTTTCCATGTTTGTCCACTCACTTTCCTGGAAAATGAGGAGTTGCCTTCACTTTTTCCTTTGTTTTCTTCTTGCTGTCTGTCAAATAATAAAAAAAAAAAATCATTAAAAAAAGTGAAGTAAATAGTTACCACTTGTCATGCTGTGGTAGTCAAAAGAGTAAGTTTAAATCCAAAAGTGGTGTTAGGATTTAAGTAATCCATTTAGAAGTAAAGCCAAAAAGATTAAAATTTTTCAGGAAAGACATATAAACCTTCAAGTTTTACTCTTTTGGATATCACCTGGGGGCATATTTATCCTTTCAGGTCTCCACTCTATCTACACAGTTTTTGTCTTGAAACTGTCCTGGAACCTTGCAGTGCTGACCTGGTATATTTACTGTCATGAAACTTCTGTAAATCTCTTCTGATGATAGGTACAGACAGCAATGGCCTGGGTGAATTATGTATATGAGAGTGAAAATTAACTGCCTACTTGAAGGGCACAAATGTTGGAAGTTACCTGAGGACATTTTGAAAATGGCAAGTTTCTGTAACTGATTTCAAAAAGGACATCTCATCTAATTAAAAGCAGTAGGCATTACATTAAAGTTGCAAATCACATGCTTGGAGTTGCATTTAGAATTCTGCTTGAAATTTCATTTACCTGGACATTTGAATCAGGGTGAGGTGAGAGATGCCTCTGGACTCTATTTTTAAGGGCAGAAATCCATCCACTCCCATTGTATTAACTTCTAAACTTCTCCCCAGCCTACCCTCTCCTGCTGATTTCTTTTCTCAGTGACTAGAGGACTGATGCTATTACCCTTAGGATGCAGATAGACCGGTAATTGGCTAATTGCCATCATTGATGGTGGTGGTTGTGAAGTCTAGGGGTAAAGAAAGAGGTATTGCTATTTCTTTTTTCTTTTACTTCCCTTCCTTTCTCTTCCTTTTTTCTGTCCTCCTTCACTTCAGGAATAATATTCATCAAACTGAGTAAACAGAGGCCTGATTTGTAATTCATGTAAATTAATGATGGTTTTGGGCTTGGGAAGCCAAGGTTCATAGACTGCATGGATTTATTCCTAAACAGGATAGGAAGTTGCCTATGGGTCATTGCAGGTACTGCACCTAGAGTCCTAGCATCTCACATGCCTGGACTCATACTTAAGATTTGGATTCAGTAATTTTGAGTGGGAAAGCCCAGAAATCTGATTTTTAAATACTCCAGGTGATTTTTAAAAATGAAATGTTATTTATTAAGAGAATTTTAAGTAGCCATAAAAATGGATAAAATTGAAGAATGAACCTCTGTGCACCCATCATCTAGTTCCATCAATTATCAATATTTTTCATTTCATCCATGTCTCCGTAAAGATTTTTTTCCTATATATTTTAAAGTAAATTCAGGCATCAGGTTATTTCATGAGTAAATATTTAAGTATGCATCTCCAATAACTTTTTTGTTTTTGCATACCTCTATGGCATGTCACACCCAAGAAAATTAATAATTCTATATATCAATTAATATTCAATTCATTTTTAAATTTCCCTGATTATATCAAAGATGCCTTTCTATGATTTGTTTGTTTAAATCTATTCAAACAAGGGTCATACACTGCAGTTGGATGCTCTCTGTTATAAATCTCTTTTTTTTAAAGATTTTATTTATTATTTTTTATTATTTATTTGACAGAGAGGGACACAGCAAGAGAGGGAACACAAGCAAGGGGAGTGGGAAAGGGAGAAGCAGGCTTCCCACTGAGCAGGGAGCCCGATGCGGGGCTCGATCCCAGGACCTGAGCCAAAGGCAGACGCTTAATGACTGAGCCACCCAGGTGCCCATGTTATAAATCTCTTTATTCTGTACTGATCCCCATTTCCTTTAAGATACTGATTTGTAGGGGTGCCTGGGTGGCTCAGTTGGTTAAGCGACTGCCTTTGGCTCAGGTCATGATCCTGAAGTTCCGGGATTGAGTCCCACATCGGCTCCCTGCTTAGTAGGGAGTCTGCTTCTCCCTCTGACCCTACCTTCTCTTGTGCTCTCTCAGTCTCTCTCTCTCTCTCAAATAAATAAAACCTTAAAAAAAAAAAGATACTGATTTGTAGAGAAGACCAGACTTTCTCTAACTTTTTTTTTTTAAGATTTTATTTATTTGAGAGAGAGAGAGTGAGAGAGAAAAAGCACGAGATGGGGGAGGGTTAGAGGGAAAAGCAGACTTCCCACTGAGCAGGGAGCCTGATGTGACTTGATCCTGGGACTCTGATCCTGGGACTCTGGGATCATTACCTGAGCTGAAGGCAGATGCTTAACCAACTGAGCCACCCAGGCGCCCTCTAACTTTAATGTACATATGAATCACATTATATGAATCGGTTTTAGGGTATTTTCATCACCTCAGACAGAAACTCTGTACACTTTAGTTATTATCCCCTTATCTGCCTCTTTTCCCCGGACCAAGCAATCACTAAGCTTTCTGTTTCTGTAGATTTTCCTTGTTTTAGATATTTCATATGGCTGAAATTGTATAATATGTGGTCTTTTGTGTTGGCTTCTTTCACTTAGCATACTGTTTTCAAGATTTATCTGTGTTGTAGCATGTGTCAATACTTCATTCATTTCTATGGCTGCTTACTATTCCAATATAGCACATTTGTATAATGTATTTTGTTTTTCTATTCATCATCAGTTGATGGATATTTGGGTTGTTTTCATCTTCTGGCTGTTATGAGTAACATTGCTAAAAACATTCTTGTGCAAGTTTTTTTGTGGATATATGTTTTCATTTATCTTAGGTATATATCTAAGAGTAGAATTCCTAGTAACTCATATGGTAACTCTATGTTTAATCATTTGAAGAATTGTCACACTATTTTCTAGAATGGCTGCACTATTTTTCATTCCCACCAGTAGTGTATGAGGATTCTGATTTCTCTACATCCTTGCCAAATTTTAATTTCCAGTAAATTTTTTTATTATAGCTATCTAAGTGGATGTGAAATGGTTTCTCATTGTGGTTTTTTCTTTTTTTAAAAAGCAATATTATTTATTATTGAAGTATCATTGACATACAGTGTTACATTAGTTTCATGTGTACAACATATTGATTTGACAATTCTATATTTTACTCAGTGCTCACCATAAGTATAGTCATCATCTGTTACCATGTAACATTATTACAATATTATTGACTATATTCCCTATGCTGCTTTTCATCTCTGTGATTTATTTATTTTATGACTGGAAGTTCATACTTCTAAATCTCCTTTATCTATTTCACCCATCTTCCCACCCACTTCTTCCCTGGCAACCATCAGTTTGTTCTCTGTATTTAAGAGTATGTTTGTTTTTTTTATTTTTATTTTTTTAATTTAATTTAATTTTATTATGTTATGTTAGTCACCATACAATACATCATCACCATACAATACATCATTAGTTTTTGATGTAGTGACACATGCTTCATTGTTTTCATATAACACCCAGTGCTCCATGCAGTATGTGCCCTCCTTAATACCCATCACCTGGCTAACCCATCCCCCCACCCCCTCCCATCTAAAACCCTCAGTTTGTTTCTCAGAGTCCATAGTCTCTCACGGTTCATCTCTCCCTCTGATTCCCCCCCCTTCATTTTTCCCTTCCTTTTCCTAATGTCCTCCATTCTATTCCTTATATTCCACAAATAAGTGAAACCATATGATAATTGACTT
>NW_028027393.1:0-608 GCF_054177405.1 Leptonychotes weddellii
TGTAAATATTTTAACAATTTAATTGTAATTTCTTTTTTGGTTCATAAACTATTTAGGAGTGTATTTCTTTTTATTTGAAATTGGCTTTTTATTAATAGTATCTAACTTTGTTCACTGTAGTGAAAGAACCTGATCTGTATGATATTGATTCTTTAACACTTACTGAGATTTGCTTTTTTTGTGGTCAATTATTCTATTTCTTAAGGATAAATTTCTGGATGTAGAATTGTTGAGTAAAATAATTTTATAGGCATTAACAAATTATCCTTACAATGACTGTACAGATTGACATTTCTATAGCGTTTTCTAAGAGTTTTGTTTCATGACATTAGCATCTAATGCTTAACAGAATTATTTAACAATTTGTAGAGAAAAAATATTATTTCCTTGTTGTTTTCATGTGCATTTGTTTATCACTGAAGTTGGATTCTTTTTTTATTTGTATTTGTTATTTTTTTAATTTGGAAATTATTTGTGCATATCCATTGCCATGGTATATTATGGTATTTAAATTAGTATAATTTTTCTCTAATTTCTTTGTAATACTTTATTTTTTAAGGATATTAAACAGGTTTGTTCATCAAAGATCAATGTCCCAGAGTCCACTA
>NW_028027394.1:0-608 GCF_054177405.1 Leptonychotes weddellii
CAACTGGTGGAGCGCTTGAGTGAAAACAAAAATCTGAAGCAGAAGTCTTCTCAAATCTGGAAGGTGTCCCTAAAAGGCCATGGTGTGCTGTTAATGATGAGTAGACATGTTCAGAGTGCCTGCCCAGAGCTTGCCATTGCAGGGCTAATTGATGATCCACAACCATTGATGATGGAGAAAACCTAAGGGTCTTGGCTACAAGAGTTGAACACACTCCCCTGACCACAGCTGACTGGAAGAGGGGTGGGCAGCTGGTTCCAGTTGAGCCCATTGGATTTACTCTCTCTCTCTGGAGCACAGAACCTATAGGCAAACCAAACAGCAGTAGACACTGGAGTTCCACGGTCATAGAATCTCAGGAGTAGTAGCTGATTTAACTGGAACATATGCATGATGACAAATAAGCTAAAAAAAAAAAAATGCAAGCCAAAGAAGGCAGAAGAATGAGGTAGATACACAAAGACAAGCCCGTATCATAGGCTGAAATGCAGACAGGGAGAAAGCAGAGGCACCGGGACAAAATCGGGGGATACTTCCTGCAGGGAGTGCTGAGAGATCCCCTTCTCTCTTTCTGATACATTCCTTTGCACTTGGGTCATTTAAAGTCA
>NW_028027395.1:0-608 GCF_054177405.1 Leptonychotes weddellii
TTTTTTTTTTTTTTAAAGATTTTATTTATTTATTTGAGACAGAGAGAATGAGAGAGACAGAGAGCACATGACAGGGGGAAGGGTCAGAGGGAGAAGCAGGCTCCCTGCCGAGCAGGGAGCCCCATGCGGGACTCGATCCCGGGACTCCAGGATCACGACCTGAGCCGAAGGCAGTCGCTTAACCAACTGAGCCACCCAGGCGCCCGAAGTCTGGGAGTCTTTAAATGACACCACACTACCTTTGGAAATGACTCACCCACCCTCCTCATTCAACAGAAAACAGAACAGCTATAGCTCGTCCCACAACTGGATGGGAAACTGAGTCTAGCTGTTGAATGACTACAACGTAGTTCCTTTGATTGCTATTAGCTACAGCCGTTGGTACCTTCAGTGATTTCCCAAGATTAACTGTGAGTGGTGCAACAGGCTCTTAAATGCCATCCCAGTCCACTGTGGCACTCCCCAGCAATCTTCTCCCAAGTTAGGGTTATGATGACGGTACTGGTTTTCACTGGAAGCAACCCCATTCTTCCTGGAGGAAGCATGGCTGAATAGGTACATCTGTGACCTCAACCGGTAAACTGATGTAATTGGAGCCATGCCTGTTC
>NW_028027396.1:0-608 GCF_054177405.1 Leptonychotes weddellii
CCTCCTTTGAGACAAAGCTGGGCTCCCTCTGTGACCTTGTCTCACGCATGGACTCGGACCCATTTCTGAGTGCCTTCCCTCACCACCAAGATTGGTTGCAGGGTACGCTGACTTTCTCATGAGCTTCTTATGAGAGGAATTTCTGCACAGAGATGGCTTAAAGCATGGTAGCAGACCCCTCAGCTCCTTTGACTCCTGAGCTCTGCCATGATGCTGGGGCCTTCCAGGACCCCACCCCAGGCCCCAAGTCTGCTACCATCCTTCATACTAACTACCCAAGGGAGACTCTTTTTCCTTCAGATATAGCCAGGCTAGCTCCTTGTTGTGGCAGCCTGTCCCTAGTGGACCCTGGCTTTTATATCCTGAATCAAAGGCCCTTTAAAGTTTTTCCCAGACAAAAGCCATCTCTGACCTGTACCCACCTTGCCCCCATGATGGAGTCTTCTCCCTTAGTACATGGTTACAGCTCTGAGCAGCTTTCAAAATACCACTTTCCCCATTCCTGCCATGATGTAAGGGCGTAGCTTGGCATTTGGGAAGTGCCCAGCAAATGGTCACAGATACGGACATCATTTTGCCAAAAGCCTGGCAGTCAGTTGTTTTGAAGG
>NW_028027397.1:0-608 GCF_054177405.1 Leptonychotes weddellii
CTGGGACCATGACCTGAGCCGAAGGCAGACGCTTAACGACTGAGCCACCCAGGCGCCCCTATTTAGTTGTTAAAGTCATACGTGGGCGGAGTTAGTAGAGTGCTGTGTTCAGAAGGGACTTGGGTGGAACAGGTAGCTCACACCCCCGTTTTGGCGTCTCCAGAGAGCAGCGTTGTCCCTACAATCTCCTGGGCTGCTGCTTTGAGTTACGGATGTGCGTGCATATTTTACGTGTGTATCTGTGAAGATTGTTGCACGTTGAGTGCACTGAGGTCCGACTCCTGATTTTTCCTAATGACCCCACGGTGCTGCATGGTCTGGATCCTCTGCTGTCTTACAGATCCTCTAGAGACGGACGTTTCTGCAGGTTGTGGTGAGTACGTAAGACACCGTGCTGCAGTGTGGGGTATCTGTCCCCGAGTCTGTGTACCTGCGCTGCAAATGGAGCGTTACGGTCCGCTTCCAGCCCGGAGGGACCTGGATCAGACGGTTTGTGCAGAATAAGCTGTAGTAGCCACCTCCACGTTCCCGGGACCACGTTTGAGGCTCACGTCCACTCTAGCAGAAGTAGTTTCAGTTTGTTTCTCTTCTCTTTGTGCATGTGACAG
>NW_028027398.1:0-608 GCF_054177405.1 Leptonychotes weddellii
ACAGTCGGCTCTGAGGAGCCCCTGCGAGCCAGCTGCAGCATTCCTGCTCGAGAGGACACGGCCCGAGGAGGCCGTGCGCCCCACTCTTCTGCTCAGCCCGGCAGCCCCCTGCCCGGCCCCCCGGGGCCCACCCAACAACCACTCCACTGTGGTGCCTCGTCCACGGCGCAGTGGAAACCAAGGCTCTCCACTAACCCAGGTCCCCACATAAAATTCCAGCGGCCATTTGGTGTGTGTTTCAACCGGAGAGATGGGCGCCATGCAGACGTTCCAAATGTTGGGTCAGTCGCTTAGTCCACAAACCCCTCTGGACGGACTCCCGAGCTGGGTGCTGAGGAGGCAGAGGTGGGCCCAGCAGGGGTCCCTAAGCCCACGGTCGGGATGCGGCATCCCTGCCCCTCAAGGAGAGCACGTCATCTCCAGGGACTCAGCCTGCTTCCTTCCTCCCAGTTACTTTATTTTAAGCCCAAACATTAAGGACATTTGTAAAGATGTAAAACAATGCTATTCTTCTTACTATTTTTTTGAGAATACAGTCATTTTTCTAGAAAATGTTACTTATGTTAACATGTCATGGGTTTAGTGTTGTTCATGATAATTTCACTGAA
>NW_028027399.1:0-608 GCF_054177405.1 Leptonychotes weddellii
GGCCCACCGAGAGCCAGTGTGAGGACAGCATTTGTGCTCCTGCACAACACGAAAAGAGAATGCTACAGGCTGGCTGTCCTGCTTGGAAGTACTTGCATCTAGGAAGTCCTAGGGGATGTTTGCATCAATTTAGGGAAACAGCAGAATTCCCAAGAATAGCAAACAGTGCCCAGCATGGTGCCTAATAGTTTCTATTTTCACAGGAGTTATTCTCCAATCAATGCTAATTTGCTAATTGAATGGGTAAATTCTGTTGGCATTAATGAAGTCATGACCCAATGCTCTATGAGATATTTGTTGCTCTCTCTTTTAACTCTTCCATCCCTGCCTTTTGCTTTGAAGTTTATTGGATAAGCAACCAAGTTGGTCTCTGCACTTTGTAATTACAACACTTGTACACCATGAATAATACTTTCGTAGAGCCCCTAGGGATATATAATCCCAAGTAGCTCTCCTTAGGTTTAAGACACTGGCCTGGGGAAGTGCAAGGGAAGACATATCTTTTTTTTTTTTTTTTATTCTTATGTTAATCCCCATACATCATTAGTTCTAGATGAAGTGTTCCATGATTCATTATTTGTGCATAACACCCAGTGCTCCATGCAGAA
>NW_028027400.1:0-608 GCF_054177405.1 Leptonychotes weddellii
CTATTTACATTTGATGGCGCTGATATATTTTTGTCTCAAAATCATTTCTTTCTTGACTTTTAGATTTTTTTTAACTTTTTCACACTGTTGATAAGATTATTTTAACCTAAGTCTTGCTGCTGTGAGATTTTTGTGTAAATAATATATTTTATGTATATTAAAAATATTTTTATGGCATAAACATTGGTTTATTTCTATGAATTTGCCTGTATAACCATTCTGGGAAATAGGGAACATTAAATACATCCTTTTACTCATTAAAAAAAAAAAGAAAGCAAGAAAAGAAAAGAACCTGAGGCTCTTGCTGACAGAGCGTGGATCTGGTCACAGACATTGTCTCCATACTGTACCACCAGGACAAGACACATGTCCTGAGTCTGTACAGTTCAGTGAGTGTGTTTCCATGCCTTTGAATCATGCATGTGCAAATCAAGGGGTGATGTCTTCTTTCATATCTACCCCCTCCCCGTGGGCTGTCTTGCAAATGCAAACATCACAGAGACAACTTGCTTACAAGGAAGGGTGTTTAGGGCAGCCCCCCCCCCCCCGGAATCCACCCACTCAGCTTCTCCCTCTGCAGCTAAAAATCTTAAACCTTAAAGTGGAGA
>NW_028027401.1:0-608 GCF_054177405.1 Leptonychotes weddellii
CTCCCTCTCATGCTCTCTGTCTCTCACTCTCTCTCTCTCAAATAAATAAATAAAATCTTTAAAAAAAAAAAATGTTTGGAGTATCCGGTGAAGGGGATATAGTAGTTCTTTCTACTATTTTTGCGACATTTCCCTAAGTCTGTGTGATTTCAAATCAAAGTTGAGAAACAAAACCCACTCCCTCCCTCTGTGAGCCTATCCTGTCTCCCCCACTCCCCAACCATGGGGACCTCTCCTTCAGCCCATCTAGTTTCCATGGAATGGTAAAGAGTCCTTGTCCACCTTTTGTCTTACCATGCTGGGCAATGGGAATATAAAAATAATGGGTACATAGCCCACAGCGTGTCCTCCAAGAGTTCTCCTTTTAATGGGAAGGGCAGACATATAAGCAGAGAATCTCAAAGCAGCATGGCGAGTGCTCTGGCAGGGAAGCAGAGCGACCAGAACGAGCTGCTCGGGGAGGAGGCACAGGAGGTCAGCCCCGCACCTTGCAGGCACCCCATTACAGCACTCTCGAAACGCTGCTAGTTCTGCACATCCATCTGCCCCAGGCCACCCTAGGGATGGCTCCCCGCGGGGCTAGTCCCAGGGGCCAGAGGAGAAGCTGC
>NW_028027402.1:0-608 GCF_054177405.1 Leptonychotes weddellii
GTTGGAATTAATGAACCAATAATGATATGTTATTCTTGAACTGAAGTCATTATTCAGATTCCCTTACATTTTTCCTAATGTTTTTCTGTTCCAGAATACCACATTACATTTAGTGTTCATGTCTCCCTAGGCTCCTCTTGGCTGTGACAATTTCTCATACTTCCCTCGTTTTTGCTGGCCTCCATGGTTTTGAGGAATACTGGTAAGTCATTTTGTAGGATGTCCTGCTATTGGGATTTGAGACAGCCTTTTTAAAGCATGTCTACAGGGCGCCTGGGTGGCTCAGATGGTTAAGCGTCTGCCTTCGGCTCAGGTCATGATCCCAGAGTCCTGGGATCGAGTCCCGCATTGGGCTCCCTGCTCCGCGGGAAGCCTGCTTCTCCCTCTGCCTCTCTGTCTCTCATGAATAAATAAATAAATAAAATCTTAAAAAAAAAAAATAAAAAAAATAAAGCATGTCTACAGACATTGCCCTATGAGTCATATACTTTACAGAAAGGTTATCATTCTTCTTATCCTTTCTGTATAGTGCGCTGCTCTCCACTCCTCACCTCGCAGCATTTAAGTGCAACATCTGCAGAATTTAGAATGCTCAGTCAAGCCCTTTA
>NW_028027403.1:0-10589 GCF_054177405.1 Leptonychotes weddellii
TATATATATATATATATACAATGGAATATTACTCAGCCATCAAAAAGAATGAAATCTTGCCATTTGCAATGTCGTGGATGGAACTAGAAGGTATTATGCTAAGTGAAATAAGTCAGAGAAAGACAAATCCATATGATTTCACTCATATGTGTAATTTAAGAAACAAAACAGATGAACATAAGAGAGGGGAAGGAAAAATAAAATGAAGTGAAAACAGAGAGGGAGGCAAACCATAAGAGATGCCAAACTCTAGGAAACAAACTGAGGGTTGTTGGAGGGGAGGCGGCTGGGGGATGGGGTAATTGGGTGATGGGCATTAAGGAGGGCACTTGATATAATGAGCACTGGGTGTTATATGCAACTGATGAATCACTAAATTCCACCCCTAAAACTAATAATACACTATATGTTAACTAAATTGAATTTAAGTAAAAAATAAAGTAAAAATAAAAGAAAATTTATTAAAATGGGAGCCAGGTATCTTAATTTTGGAAACAAGAGGTAGAAATATAGAAAGGAGAAAACTAGAATGAACTCTTTGACTTTAGATTGGGATTAGAGATATCAATGTGAACCCATACGTTTCAATATAGATAGATGATAAATGATACAGATGATAGCGATGTGTGTGGTGTGTGTTCACAAACATATATTCCCTATCTCTGAACACTGAGAGGCCTGGGACCAGCAGCGCCCCAATAATGATGAGCATACTTTGCTGTGCTCTCCTGGGCCACTCCACTGCATCCCCAAATTTGCTGTTTTTCCTGGCTGCCAGTTTTTAAGGTGAGTGTGACCCCTTTCCTTGTTTTGTCGCTGATGCTGAATTTTTATGACACTTGACATTTGCACTGAAAGATGATAATCAGTCCCACTTTACAGCTGAGGAAACTGGGGCTCAGAGAGGTAAAATGACATGTCCACAGCCACACAGCAGTGAGTGATGGAACAAGGGATCTGACCTAGGCCAGTTTGACTCCAAAGTCCTTGGTCTTTACTCTGAGACACTGAACACAAGAGAGAAAGGTAGGCAAGGAAAAAGGAGACAGAAATCCTTCAAAGAGTGAGAGACCAGGACCTGTGTGAAACACAGGAGTAGGACATGGAGGAACAGAGCAAGAAATGCAGAGCTCATGCTCCAGGGCAAGACAGAGAGCTGGAACCTGAGACCTCCAGGCAACATCTCAGAACCTCTGTGAGCTGAAGGACTAGTTTGTCAGGGCAGAGTAGATGGAGCAGAACCAGACATAGGGCTTATGAGCTTGCAGTCTTGATGGAGAATAACCCAAGACTCCAGGACCCTCTCCGTCTATGGGAAACCACAGGATAGCTGTGCCCAGATGGGCAGAGGGACAGCCTAACCTTGATCTCTTAATGGGCTTTTTATCACCACTAGGCCCCAATTCCACCCCAGGTGGCAACTTTTTGTAGGAAGTCACTGTCAGAGGCACCAGCTCCAGCAGGACCAGCCTCTGCTTAGCCTGGGCCTGGAGTCAGGGTGAGAGAGACATGGCCTATCCTTCTCAACTCTGGATCTGTGACCTGACACTCACTAGAGGCTTTGGCTAGCAATGGAGTGCCTTCTTTCCCATCTCCACCCTTGTGGAACCTCCTGCACCCCACCACATCTGAAGGGGAATGAATCCTAGCCTCCATTTGGGGCTGAAGGGTGAAGGACAGAGGTTGAAGTAGGAATGAGGACTGGGGCTATACACTCAAACAGTGTCCAGTTTGGGTCTCAGATTCTGACATGGAGGCTATGTATGAGGATACAGTCACCAGTTGGGCAGGGAGCTGTTGAAGGAGGCCATTGAGAGGACATGACTGCCCATTGACCCACAAGTTGGACCCAGGCAACTGAAGGTTCCTCACCTCCTCCCTTGTCCTTGGAATGTGCATGCCACCCACCATCCCACAGTGAGAGCCATTTTCAAGGACACAACCTTGAGAGAGCAATGTGGTTTTGAGAACATCTGGACAGTATATGAGACTGAAACTTGTTAAGGCCTCTATATAAATTTTTAAGATTCTGGCAGGCAGTGGGCTCCTGGGTGGCTCCATCTGTTGAACATCTGACTCTTGGTTTCAGCTCAGATCATGATTTCATGGGTTGTGGGATCAAGCCCCAAGTTGGGCTCTGTGCTCAGCAAGGAGTCTGCTTGAAGATTCTCTCCCTCTGCCCCTCCCCCACACTCTCTCTCTAAAATAAAATAATAAATCTTTAAAAAAAAAGGATTTTGGCAGGTGAGACCTACTCACCTAGCAACCAACCAAGATAAGCCTCATAGGCAAGTTCACTTGCTTATTAAGCTTGCCACCTGCCAATCTGGAATGGCCTGCTTCCTCCTTCCATCTCTCCTTGTCCTCTGTGTATAGGGGCCAGTTTATGAACCAGTGGGAGCCAGGATCACAGAGCTTGGGGAGGGTGTGTTCCTTTCAATCATGGTGGTAAGAGAACGAGCCCTGAGCAACTAGACCTAGGTGGGTGAATTCCTGACAAATGTGCCGCCATTGTCATTACCAACCACCACCTTCCAGGACTCCATTATATGCAACCTTGGGGAGGGGCACCAATTTACATGAAGGATGCTCCCTGAGTTGGCCAACATGGCACCTCTGTTCCACCAACTTTTCAACTTATGGCAGACCTTGCAAATTAATCACAGTCTCTGCTCAGTCTGGGCAAAGCCTCAGAATTCTTCCCCAAATCCTCGGACAACCCCTGCCCGTTCCTCAGAGCTAGCATATGAGATGCCAATATCTGCCATCATTTACCCTGACCTCCTGGAACTTGTCAAACAGAGAGGCTGGGGGAAGACCACTTCACTGCTTTATTGGGAGGGGAATACACTCTGACACAATGCAAGTCCCTGAGCCCAGCAAGATCTCTAGCTCGAGATGCAGCTGGTTGGCCGTGACTCTGTAATGGCCCTTGATGAAACCCCGGGAAGCACAGGAGTGGCACCTCCAGTAGGCCTGGATAATGCGGGCAGCATTGAGCAGACGGCAATAGCGCCTACGGATGCGCCACATGCGGACCCAGGACTGCAGCTTGACTGCTGCCCACTCATTCCGTGTAAAGGTCTCCAGTGCTGCACGCCGCCTCTTCTCCATCAGCTTTGTCAGGATGTTCTTCCACCAGCGCTGAATGACCAGTGCTCTGATTACTGCATGCAGCAGTGTCCGGCGCACGAGGGTGCCCCGCCACCAGGCCTGGATCTTTATGACTTCTGGATTACTGGTAGAGGGCTTATCTTGGTTTCCTGGGATCTTGCAAGAAAAAAGAGGGGACATTCAGAGAATGTTCCCCACCTGCTTGAGTCTTGGGGCATGCCAGAAAGGAACCCTGATTCCCTATCAACAATCAGCCCTTCTTCTGGAGCTCAGGAGCCCTGGACTGGCACTGGCTGGAACCAGAAGACCAGGTAGGTGTCCTGTCTCTGCCACTCTCTGGTTAATGGGCATGGACACATGTTGACCTCTGAATCTCAAAGTCCCCATCTATAAAATGGGAGTACCTCTGCCCTGTCTACCCAGTTTTATATGGATCAAGTTGGCCAGCCTAGGGCAAGATTTATGCGTCAAAGAGTTACATATTCCACCTGAATGTGCCCAACTGATCAGGACCTATGATCCTTCCCTTCAGACCCCACCCCCTTGCTAGAGAAGTAGCATCCTTTGCTAATCCTGTCCTTTCATCCTTGACTCCAGCTCCAAACCACAACCTGTTCTCTTCCTCTGTCATGTTATAGTATTAAGTTTCCCCCACCCCATAAAGTTCTACCTCTTATCTCTTCCCCATCCTTATTTCTCTTGACTTTCACATTTTAAGTCTTAATTAACAAGCAAACATACATGCACAAGCTCAAATACACACCACACTATTGATTAAGCCCAGCTTCCCATATGTTGGCCATTCTGTTCCACAAACAGCCCCTATATTCCCAGCTCCAGCCCTGTGTGGCCTTGGGGAGGGGCTCATACTTGTCTATCTCCATTATTAGCACCATCCACTTTATTTGTCTTGACTGTATCTACATCTTCAGCCTGAAAAAAAAAATGGGGAAAGAGAACAAACAAGAATGAGTTTATTCGTGTTCTCAGCTCTGGATCATGCAAAAAACACTAGCCACAAGCACTAGGACACAAGGACCAGAGGCATCCAACTCAGGGTTCCTCCTACCTCCACCTTCTTCTCTGAGGTCAGTAATTCTGGGGATAAACCAGTCGGTTCCTCTTTCTGCTGAGGCTCATCTTCAATTTGTTCATTAATTTGTTCAGGCTGTTCCTTCTCCTGAAATCAGCAGTTAGGGAAAAGGCAAGAGTGAAGTTGCCCTCCCTCCCTGTCTGTTCAGTATCCCACAGATCCCCAGCTTCTGGGGCTTCCCAGAGTATTCATATGCCAGGGGATCCCCTCATCCTAAGATATCTATGGGGACATCCCTAAAAAGCCTGGTTTGTCTGTCTCTTGCTTACTCACCATTGGTCCCACGTGGATTGGGTGTAGATGGTTCAAATCCCCTCATGTCTGTGTTCCTTTAGCCATGGATGCGTAGATAGAGTGGATAAGGAGACGTATGATGTCATAAGGGCAGTTATGACTCAGGCACAAGGATGGCTCCCAATAGTTGAGCTCCCTCCAAGGAAAAGACAAAAGTGTTGGCCATTCTTTTCTGCTGGAAATGGTCAAAGCCCTGAATACAAAAGCCAATACAAATAAAAAAACACCAGAAATACTGGCCCATTGGTGTAAAGGTGTATAAAGATAACCAGTCATTGGTAATATTACCACTTGGTAAAATTGAGGATTCATTTAATGGTTAGCAGTCTATTAATACTCAGAGAATACTAACAAATTATAACTGTTAAAAAATAATTAATTTAGGGACACCTGGCTGGCTCTGTCCGTAGAGCATGAGACTCTTGATCTCGGGGTCATGAGTTCAAGCCCCATGTTGGGCATAGAACTTACTTGTAAGTAAATTTAAAAATAATTTTTTTTAAATAATGAATTTGATCTATAGGTACTGATGAAGCAGGGTATCCAAGATATATTTATAAGTGAAAAAGTTAAAGATCTTTATGATCCCATTCATGTAAATAAAACCATCAAGATACATAATTATACATATATATTGTAAATGCACATAAAGGGGGAGAAAGTTATATCCACCAAATTGCTACCAATGATAATATTAGAAGAGTTGAATTGCTGACCCATCTATACAATGCCCAGGGAACTCCATGAGGCTCCCAGGACCAGCTGGGGCCCCCATCTCAGACTACAATGGGCTCAAGTGCTCTCCTGTCTTCTGCCCCTGAGAGACTCAAGGCCACATCATATGGCTGAGGAGTGGCCACTACAGAAGTTCTTAGCTCTGTTCTTATTTCTGAACCGTGCAAAAGACACTTGACCCAAGACCCTAGACACTAGGTGGGACCCGCCCTACCTCTGCCTGCTCCTGTCTTCTGAAAACCCACCTGGTTAATGTGAGTAGCCAATTAGAGTCACAGCTCCAGGTGTCACTGAGAGTGCATTTGTCACACCTTCCAGAACACTGAGGTAAGCCTCATGACTGAGGAGTGGGGAGGGGCTAAGAGAATAGCAGGTAGGGCTCAAAATGTATCAAAGGAACGTGAGTCCTTCTTTTTTTTTTTAAAGATTTTTATTTATTTATTTGAGAGAGTGAGAGAGAGAGCATGAGGGGAGAGAGGGTCAGAAGGAGAAGCAGACTCCCTGCTGAGCAGGGAGCCCGATGTGGGACTTGATCCCAGGACCCCGGGATCATGACCTGAGCCGAAGGCAGTCGCCTAACCAACTGAGCCACCCAGGCGCCCCGGAACGTGAGTCCTTCTAACCAGACTCCATCAGGAAGCCAGCCACTGAGGATGCCTCACCTGCAGATTTCCCAACTGGCATATGGACATCCCTAGTACTCTGTGCTAATCACCCACATACTCCCTTATCTATGGCTGACTCCCTGTGTAGGCCCCTGAGGGTGGCAAGTAGGAGCCTTTGCAGATGGCTAGTGAGTATGCATAGAAAGCCAGCTGACTCTGTGGAACTGAGAAAGAACACAAATTTGAGCGTTCAGCATTGCCCTCAGGGGAAGCAAATGGTTGGCTATCAGAATCCAGCCTGGCTTTGCAAGATTGAGAGAAGACATACAATCTTAAGGATCCCCTCAAGAAGGAACAAGAAGTATGGAGCTGGTGTATATATAGAAAAGCTCCAAGAAATCCTCAGAATCCTTAGCAGGGCTGACAGAGAGAAAAAGGGGCAGAAAGCTTATTTAATGAAATATTAGCTGAATACCTGAAACTGATGTAAATTGTATGCCAACTATACTTCAATAATAAAAAAAAAAAAGGAAGAAAGAATAGCTGAGAATATACAAACATGGGAAAAAATTTGGACATCCAGTTCATGACACTCATAAGTCCCCAGATTCAATCCAAAGAAATTTTATCAAAGACATATTATAGTAAAACTGTCTAAAATCAAAGATAGGGATGCCTGGGTGGCTCAGTTGGTTAGAGCGACTGCCTTCGGCTCAGGTCATGATCCTGGAGTCCCGGGATCGAGTCCCGCATCTGGCTCCCTGCTCGGCAGGGAGTCTGCTTCTCCCTCTGGCCCTCCCCCCTCTCATGTGCGCTCTCTCTCTCTCATTCTTTCTGTCTCAAATAAATAAATAAAATCTTTAAAAAAAATAAAAATAAAAAATAAAATAAAAGAAAATCAAAGATAAAGACTTTTAGGGGCACCTGGGTGGCTCAGTCGGTTGGCATCTGCCTTTGGCTCAGGTCTTGATCCCAGGGTCCTGGGATCGAGCCCCATATTGAGCTCCTTGCTCAGTGGGGAGCCTGCTTCTCCCTCTCCTCCCCACTCATGCTCTCTGTCACTATTTCTGTCTCTCTCTCTCAAATAAATAAAATCTTTAAAAAAAAAAAAGATAAAGACTTTTAAAAGCAATAAGAGCAAAATTTTCTCACATACAAGGGAATCCCCACAAGGCTATCAGTAAATTTCTCAGCAGAACAGGCCATGAGAAAGTGATATATTCAGAGGGATGATATATTCAAAGTGCTGAAAGAAAAAAACAGCCAACCAAGAATAAAGCTGTCCTTTAGAAATGAAGAGGAGAAAAAGACTTTCCCAGACAAAAGCTGACAGTTCATCTCTCTTACCACTAGACCTGCCTTACAAGAAATGCCAAAAGGAGTTCTTCAAGCTGAAATGAAAGGAGGCTAATTAATAACAGAAAACATATGAAAATATAAAGCACACTGGTAAAGGTAAGTATATAATCAAATTCAGAATACTCTAATATTGTAATCTGGATACTCTAATATTGTAATCTGGTGGTGTGTTAATCACTTAACTCTAGTACAAAGATTAAAGGACAAAAGTATTAAAAATCACTATAGTGGGGCACCTGGGTGGCTGGCTCAGTCAGTTGAGTGTCAGACTCTTGGTTTCTGCTTAGGTCATGATCTCATGGGTTGTGAGATCAAGCCCCACCTTGGGCTCTGTGCTCAGCACAGAGTCTGCTTGAAGATTCTCTCCCTCTGCCCCTCTCCCCACTCATGCGCGTCCTCTCTCTCTTTCTAAAATAAATAGATAAATCTTGGGGCGCCTGGGTGGCTCAGTCAGTTAAGCATCTGCCTTCGGCTCAGGTCATGATCTCAGGGTCCTGGGATCGAGCCCCGCATTGGGCTCCCTGCTCGGCAGGAAGCCTGCTTCTCCCTCTCCCACTCCCCCTGCTTGTGTTCCCTCTCTCACTGTCTCTCTCTGTCAAATAAATAAATAAAATCTTTAAAAATAAATAAATAAAATAAAATAAATAGATAAATCTTTTTAAAAAAATCACTATAGCTACAATAACTTGTCAATGGATACACAATATAAAAAGATGTAAATTATGACATCAAAAACAAAATTGGGGGGAAGAGAAAAGGGTAGGTTGTGTATGCAATTGAAGTCATCAACTTAAAATAGACTATAAGATGTTTTATGTAAGCCTCATGATAACCACAAGGCACAAACCTACAGTAAATACACAAAAGAAAAAAAAAAGGAAATCAAAGACTACCACTGTAGGGGCATTTGGCTGGCTCAGTCGGTAGAATGTGGGACTCTTAATCTCAGGGTTGTAAATTTGAGCCCCACATCAGGTATAGAGATTACTTTTAAAAAATCTTTTTTTAAAAAAAGATTTTATTAATTTATTTGTCAGAGAGAGAGAGCACAAGCAGGGAGAGTGGCAGGCAGAGCAGGCAGAGGAAGAAGCAGGCTCTTGCTGAGCAAGGAGCCCGATGCAGGACTTGATCCCAGGACCCTGGGACCATGACCTGAGCCAAAGGCAGATGCTTAACTGACTGAGCCACCCAGGCGTCCCTAAAAAAATTTTTTAAAAAAAGCATAACCCTATGGAAAAACATCCAAAACATCAAAGAAAGATAGCAAGAGAAGAAAGGAACAAAAGAACTACAAAAGAACCAGAAAACAATTAATAAGATGACATTAGTAAATCCTTACCTATCAGTAAGTACTTTAAATGTAAATGAATTAAATTCTCCAATCAAAAGACATTGACTAAATGGACCAAAACAACAACAACAACAACAACAACCGACCCAAGTATATGCTGCTTAACAGAGAGACTCACTTCTACTTTAAGGATACACATAAGCTAAAAGCGAAGGAATGGAAAAAGATATTCCATGCAAATGGAACCAAAAGGGAGCAGGGGTACACACTTAGACAAAATAGGCTTACATTATTTGATTTCAAGACTTAAAGACTATAAAGTTACGGTAATCAAGACAATGTGGTTTTAGTTTAAGAAGAGACAAATAGATCAATGAAACAGGATAATAAAGAAGCCAGAAATAGACACACGTCTACACAAGGAATTGATTTTTTTAGTGTACAAAATAATTCAGTGCAGAAAGGAAATGCATCTTCAATGGGGAAAAAAAAGGAATCTTGACCCTTATCTAAAATTATAGACAACACACACCCACACAGGATGGATCACAGACCTAAACAAAAACTAAAGCTAAAACTGTATAGCTTGTAGAAGAAAACCCATGAGAATTATTTTGTGACCTTGGAGTTGACAAAGATTTCTTAGGACAGAGAAAACACTGAGTATAAAAGTTTGATAGAATGGACTTCATCCAAATTAAAACCGTCTGTTCATCAAAAGACAGCATTTTTAAAAGTCAGCTGGGCTGCTCACTTTGGCAGCACATATACTAAAATGGAACAATACAGAAAAGATTAGCATGGCCCCCTTACCAACATGACACACAAATACATGAATTGTTCCATATTTTCCAGCGTGGTGAGCATTAGACAACAATACTGTACAGTGTGTTTGAAAGTTGCTAAGAGAGTAAATCTTAAAAGTTCTCTTAACAAGGGGTCCCTAGGTGGCCCGTTGGTTAAGGGTCTGACCAGCTCAGGTCATGATCTCTGGGTCCTGGGATTGAGCCCCGTGTCAGGCTCCACACTCAGCAGGGAGTCTGTTTGTCCCTCTCCCTCTGCTCTCCCCCTGCTTTTTCTCTCTCAAATGAATAAATAAAATCTTAAAAAAAAAAAAAGTTATCTTAACAAGAAAAAAAACCTGTAACTCTGTGGTGATAGATGTTAACTAGACTTATTGTGGTAAGCATTTTGCAGTATATACAAATATCAAATCATTATGCCATACACCTGAAACTAATATAATCTTGTATGTCAATTATACCTCAATTTTTAAAAAAAGTCACAGACTGAGGAAAAGAACATTTACTATATATGTGTGTGTATATATACATACACGTATGGAGAGAGAATGTATATATTGTGTGCATATATATATAAATGACATGTGCATATATATATAAATAAATGTGTATATATACATATATATTGTGTGTATATATATATTTGACAAAGATCTCATATCCAGGATAGAAGAACTTCTGCAACTTGAGAACAAAGATAAGCAACCCAATAAAAATGGGCAAAAGAGTTCATCAATACTTCATAAAAGAAGATATACAGGGGTGCCTGGCTGGCTCAGTCAGTAGAGCATGTGACTCTTGATCTTGGGGTTGTGAGTTTGAGCTTCACATTGGGTGTAGAGATAATTTAAAAATAAAATCTTTAGGGGCACTCTTGATTTCAGCTCAGGTTATGATCTCAGATCAAGCCCCACATCAGGCTCCACACTGGGCATGGAACCTGCTTAAGATTCTCTCTCCCTCTCTCTCTGCCCCACCCCCCACCCCCACACACAAACACACATGAACAATTTCTCAACATCATTACTGATTAGGGAGAGGCAAAACTTTTTTGCCCCTCTTTTAAAATCTTTTTTTTAATTTAATTTAACTTTATTAGGTTATGTTAGTCACAGTACAATACATCATTTGTTTTTGATGTAGTGATCCATGATTCATTGTTTTCATATAACACCCAGTGCTCCATGCAATATGTGCCCTCCTTAATACCCATCACCGGGCTAACCCATCCCCCCACCCCCCTCCCCTCTAAAACCTTCAGTTTGTTTCTCTAAGTCCATAGTCTCTCATGGTTC
>NW_028027404.1:0-608 GCF_054177405.1 Leptonychotes weddellii
AAAATTAAAAAATTCTGGAGGTTTTTTGAAGCAATATGGGACCCTACTGATGATGTGATGACATAATCATCATATAGAAAATCATACCAAATCACATAGAAATCATATAAAAATCATATAAAATCATACAGAAAGCAATCATATAGAAATCACATAGAATCATATAGAAATCATATAGAAAATAATCATATAGAAATCATATAGAAAACCTTAAAGACTCCATCAAAACCTTGTTAAAAGTAATAAAAAATTTTCAGTAAAGCTCCAGGATAAAAAATCAATACACAAAAATCAGTTGCATCTCTATACACTAACAGTTAGCTATCTGAAAGGGAAATTGAGAAAACAATCCCATTTACCATAGCATCAAAAAGAATAAGATACTTAGGAATAAATTTAACCAAGGAGGTGAAAGATCTGTACATTAAAAACTAAAGGATATTGATGAAAGAACTAAAATCTAACCAAGTCGAAATCAAAAAGGCTATTAATGAGGTGCAAAAAAATGGAGGCTCTCAAGATGTCCATTGACAGATGACTGGATAAAGAAGATGTGGTATATATATACAATGGAATATTATGCAGCCATCAAAAGGAATGAGATCTTG
>NW_028027405.1:0-608 GCF_054177405.1 Leptonychotes weddellii
GCAAGATCATGCTGGGGGCACTTCACAAGGTAGTTAATTAAACGGCTCTATGCAGAAAGGTGGGCCAGATCCTTCATTTACTGCCCACTCTCCCACCCTCCTCCCATAGTACTTCTTATGTAAGCACACCCCCAGACTGACAGCTATAACTCAGAGCTGCTTTCCACTACAGCAATTGAACTATCTGCCCAGGGAGGCCGAAGGTTCCTGGTTTAAGTATTTTTGCTGCAGGATAGAGTCCTCCTTATGTTATCATGGAGAACATACTCAGTTGGTTTGCTGGATTGCCATTTATTCAGCCTAAAGTGAACTTGCCTGTGGAAATACCCTGGCCACAATCACAGAACTTGCAGTCAGCTCTTCCATGCAGGGGAAAGACTTGTGGTAGAAAATCGAACTATATAATGGCAGAGGAATTTCCTTTCAGTAACTGATAATTAATTTAGTCATTACTCATAAATATTAACAGGCAATCAAGAATCCAGCATATTCAGCAAGCCAATGACACAAAGAAAAGGATCAAAGAATTTTAACTCTCAGGATAATCAAGGAAATAAGATAATTTAAAAAGCTGTAACTAATTTCTCAGAGGGATTTGAATTGATAGG
>NW_028027406.1:0-608 GCF_054177405.1 Leptonychotes weddellii
TGTTTTTCATCTTCTTCAGCAATGGTTCTCAGTGAAGGGGAGGTGGGTGATTTTACCCTTTAGGGGACATTTCACAATGTCCAAAGACATTTTTGGTTGTCACAACTGGGGGTGAGTGGGTGGATGCTACTGGTATCTGGTGGGTGGAAACTAGGGATGTTGCTAAACGTCCCCAACTGCACAGGACAGCCCCCCCCCCCCAAACAAAGAGTTATCTAGCTCCAAATGTCAATTGTGCCGAGGTTGAGAAACCTCAATTTAGAGGCATTCCATTGTATTTTTAAATTCTATATAAACCAGCAGGACCTCCCATCTTTAGGTTGGAAACCTGACAGGTATATGAACTTTCTCACATATTTATTTGAATTCATCATGAAAATAATTAATATCCTAAAATGATGAATAAAAGCAAATTCTCCAGGGAAGGAGAAAGTATATGAGTAGAAATAGAAGTTTTGATGAAGGGCGCCTGGGTGGCTCAGTCGGTTAAGCGACTGCCTTCGGCTCAGGTCATGATCCTGGAGTCCCGGGATCGAGTCCCGCATCGGGCTCCCTGCTCGGCAGGGAGTCTGCTTCTCCCTCTGACCCTCCTCCCTCTCATGCTCTCT
>NW_028027407.1:0-608 GCF_054177405.1 Leptonychotes weddellii
TCCTCTGCTCCCCCCTCCTCCCTCCATCTGCTCCTTCCTCCTCTGTTCCCTCCCTCCCCCCTTCCTCTCCTTCCCTCCTTTTTACTCCTGAGTGGTTATTATACTCATTTGAAGCCTCAGTAAGGGTTACTTTCTCAATTTGCTTTTTATCTGTAGCTATTTTTTCATTTCCATTCTTACTTAGATTTTTTGAATGTACAGAACATTAATAATGTTTTAGACCGTCAAAACTATACACAGAGGCAAATCCAAAGAAGTGTTTTCCATCCTGTTCCAGGCTTCCCTTCCCTTGGAAGTAACCTATTTTATTTATTTTTCCTGGTGTATCCTTCTTGTGTTACTTTTTATAACGAATAGGAATATGTATGTTTTCTTTTCCCCTTCTGTCACACAAAAGGTAGCATTGCTATGTATACTCTTTGGTACTTTGCTTGTTCCATGTAATGATATCTCTCGAAAGTCACTGCACGATCAGTTTATATCGATATTCTTCTCTCTTTTTGTAGTGACCTAGAACTCCCTTGTGTGCGGGCACCATTTTATCCAGCCAATCTCCTGTGCTTAGATATTTAGGTCGTTTCTGATACTTGGCAATTGTAAATAATGCT
>NW_028027408.1:0-608 GCF_054177405.1 Leptonychotes weddellii
CACCAGCCATTGCTGGTTTTCAAGAGGGAAGAAGGGGCCGTGAGCCGAGGCCTGTGGGCAACCTCGAGAAGCTGGAAAGGGCAGAGAACAATTCTTCCCTAGCGTCCCCAGAAGAAACACAGCCCTGCTAATACTTCGATTTGGGCCCGCTCTGGCCAATTTTGGCCTTCTGCCCCCCAGAACGGTAAGATAATAAATTTGTGTGTTTTAAGACATTGCATTTGAGTTTGTAGTAATTTGTTATAGCAGCAATAGGAAACTAATAGAAATAGCCAGAACTTGGTTAACAGGAGAATCGAGATGCTGGGGATGAAGAGGGGATGAGCGCAAGTTGGAGATAAGTCTCCCCAGAACAAAGCATTTGCCTTGGGAAGAAGTCATTGCTAACATGCATTGAGTGCTTTCCTTGTTCTGGCCTGGTTTGAGCATGTTATGCATGCGTTCTCAAGAATCCTATGAGGTTGGTGCTATTATGACTGCCTTTCACAGGTGAGAAGAGATGCTGCGGTGGTACCCAATGAAGCAGGAAGAGGTAGGACATGATGTGTATGACCGCGGTGCTAACCTGGAGGATCCTGAGTGCTGTCCCTCTCCAGCTGATGGGAGGC
>NW_028027409.1:0-608 GCF_054177405.1 Leptonychotes weddellii
CGGAATCATTATTTGTTCAAATTTTACTTTTTAAATACTTTTGGGTTGTACAAACAGTTCTATAAGTAAATAATTGGGATTTATCGATTAAGCCCAGATTCCCTTTGGCCTGTAGATCTCGGTCAAAACACAAAAACATTAATTTTTTCAGCAAAATTCATGCTGTAATGCAAAAAATATCCATACAAGTTTGCCCAGATAATCTCTTCATTAATCCAAAATGAATTCCTTGAAGGTTTTTTCCCATCTTGTAAAAATCATCTTTAGGTGCTGTAAATACTCTATAACGTCCAGAAAAAAGCAGAACCATCTATCACTGCTTACAATCATGAGGAAATCAGCCAGGCACTCCCCTCAGGCACCTCAGTACACCTGTGTACTTCTCCATGAAGACACCTGAAGGCAGCCGTGCTCAAAGTGTGTCCCACAGATCTCGGGGGCTCCCAGACACCCTATAAAGGGAGTCTTCAGGTCAGCACTCTTCATAATGGTACTAAGCTGTTCTTCGCGTCTTCCCTGTGTTCACAGTGGCCCCGAGGGCACAGAGAGAACAGCAGTGGCTGTGAACAGCCAGCACCTTAGCACGGGGCCAGGCATTGCCCCCCCCC
>NW_028027410.1:0-608 GCF_054177405.1 Leptonychotes weddellii
CCAGCTTTGGTTTTCTTTTTCAACATTCTTCTGGCTATTTGGGGTCTTCTGTGATTCCATACAAATATTAGGATTATTTGTTCCAGCTCTGTGAAAAACTTTGATGGTATTTTGATAGGGATTGCTTTGAATGTGTAGTTTGCTCTAGGTAGCATAGACATTTTAACAATATTTGTTCTTCCAATCCATGAGCATGGACTGTTTTTCCATTTCTTTGTATCTTCCTTGATTTCTTTCATAAGTATTCTGTAGTTTTTAGAACACAGATCCTTTATCTCTTTGGTTAGGTTTATTCCTAGGTATCTTACGGTTTTTGGTGCAATTGCAAATGGAATCGATTCCTTAATTTCTCTTTCTTCTGTCTCATTGTTAGTGTATGGAAATGCAACTGATTTCTGTGCACTGAATCTATATCCTGCCACATTGCTGAAGTCTTGTATGAGTTCTAGCAATTTTGGGGTGGAATCTTTTGGGTTTTCCAGATAAAGTATCATGTCATCCGAGAAGAGTGAGAGTTTGACTCTTTGCCAATTTGAATGCCTTTTATTTCTTTTTGTTGTCTGCTGAGGCTAGGACTTCTAGTACTATGTTGAACAACAGTGGTGAGA
>NW_028027411.1:0-608 GCF_054177405.1 Leptonychotes weddellii
GTGGCGGGCTCTCACACATCACCTGCAGCTTCCTTGAGCTTCTGGTTTTGGCAAAGGGAGCCAAGCACCACACAGGCTGAAATGGCTTTCGGTAGCACAAAGATAAAGACAGTGTGCTAAGGCGAGAGCAGCAATCGCTGTCAGGGTCTGAGATCCAAAAATCTGTTCACTCCCGTTTTGTGTGAGTTTGAGCAAACAGTTGCATGATCACACCCGAAGCACACCAGCTACTCACGGAATTTGTAAAAACATGAGTGAAGATGTGTTTGCAGTTCTTTGTTATATGAATTGATCTTTGGATGTTCATAGATTTATATAGAGTGATTTACAAATGTACAAAAATATTATCTCTCAAAAGTTATCAAATTTAGCTACTGGTTTCATCTCTAGCACCTGGGCACAGGCATTTTGACACTTTCTGAATTATTTTCCCCAATTTTTCAAGTGTGACCATGAGACATTTCAAGGAGGAGACACTCCATCCATCCATCCATCCATCATTCGCCAACGCTTCCTTCCTCCCTTCCTTCCTTCCTTCCTTCTTCCTTCCTTCCTTCCTTCCTTCCTTCCTTCCTTCCTTCCTTCCTTCCTTCCTCCTTCCTTCCTTC
>NW_028027412.1:0-608 GCF_054177405.1 Leptonychotes weddellii
GTGGAATCATAGCTCCCCGCTTCATACCTGAAACCAACTGCCTGTGAAATTCTGTTTCTAGAGATCCAGATCTATCTTCTTACATCTCAGGCTGATTTTGTGGGTGTCCAGAGTGGTCTGGTATATATCTAGCTCAATTCCGGGGACCAGCTGGAATAGGGTCCCCTACTCCTCTGCCATCTTTTCCCCCCCCCAGATGTTTTTAAGGGATTTGATGCAAACTAGTCAAACTTCTTAAAAATTATTTAATGTGAATTTTGCTATTCTCAAATATTCTTTATAAATATCTAAAAATCTTTTTGCTAATAAAATAGTTTGGTAAGATTCTCCCCATCATTCATCTGGGGGAAATGTTTTATATATATGATTTAAAACAAACTACAGTAAATTCTTAAATATGCAATTCTCATAAGTAGGAGAACAAAAAAGATATATTTCATATATGGAGAAAACAAGGAAATAGCATTGATTGAATGACTTCTGGGAGATAGGAACAAAACTTAAGTGTTTTCATATATATTATTCTATTTTATTTAATTACTGCATGAGTAATTTTTTTTTTCCAGAACATGGAACAGTGATTTTAAATAATGACCCTGTTGACTTAA
>NW_028027413.1:0-608 GCF_054177405.1 Leptonychotes weddellii
TTTTGTAAGCCACTGATGTGATGGATTACATTAATTGATTCTTGAATATTATTCAATTTTGTAGTCATAGTTGCTTCTTTTCTTTTTGTTCATCTCTAATTCTTAATGATCAATACCTACCCCTCATCCTGTATCAGGACTCTCCATCTGGGGGTTCTTAATCTTGATTTATCTTCTGGTAGCCTACCGTAGGTTTGGCATAACTCTCAGAAATGAGGTTTAGTGGTGTACTGTCTGCATCTTTGCCTTCCTGAGAACTATTTTACAATTCTTTTCATGTACAAAGTTTGCAATGTCCATCCCTGGTCAGTTCTGATAGTTGAGAGGCATTTGTCTGGCTCTAACAGACTGAGATGGGAACACGTGGGTTGTTGTCAAGGTCTCTAAATGTGCTATAGTATCTGGTTCTGTGGGTCTTTTGTTAGTTGGTTGGTACAGACATAGGGCACACAATCCTACACCCCCTTGCTGGCCTTATGCCCTCTCATGCTTAGCGTCATGCCCCTGGGGTGAGCCCATTGCCCTCTGAGTGGGAGGAGACACCACTTACCAGCTCTCCTGTCCCTATGCAACACCAGGTTGTGTGGTAGGAGCTGTTGTCTCATCTA
>NW_028027414.1:0-10589 GCF_054177405.1 Leptonychotes weddellii
CATGAGAGGGGGGAGGGTCAGAGGGAGAAGCAGGCTCCCTGCCGAGCAGGGAGCCCGATGTGGGACTCGATCCCGGGACTCCAGGATCATGACCTGAGCCGAAGGCAGTCGCTTAACCAACTGAGCCACCCAGGCGCCCCCGCCTTGCTTGCTTCTTAAAACTGAAGTTACAGGTATTGGTTTTGAGGCACAGATCTGTTAGCTTTTCTTTTCATTCTTTCCAAAAATAAAATTCACATAAAAGCTACCACCTTATTTAAATTAGGTCTTATTGTTCATAACTTGTACAACCTGTACAAATAAGCTGAACTGTAGATATTGGCATTGATAATTGCACACATTTTAAAAAAAATTAAAATTTCTTTGTAATAACTCTCAAGATTATTTAGCTAACAAGTGGTCCCTGAGAGACCTTTAAGACCTATTTGTAAATGCTGTGAGGGAGTGTACCCTGGTAATCGCAAGAGGATTGAACAATATTGAAATCTGAGTCAATGCAGGTAACAGAATCTAGTTTTTAATTTTGGTCAGAATAGTTAGAAGAGAATCAAGTCAGTTTTGTGATTCGGTGGCATATATGGAAGGCTGTAAAATATCACAAAATAGCCTCACCCCTGGCAGAAATGTACAAAGCCCTTTGTTTGGCATTTCTGTGAAGGATTTATCTTTAAAGCAAGGAGATGAAGAAGCAAAGATTACATGTGCAAAGCCCACACACCCAGGACCCACTCAGAGCACCAGTATTGCAAGCGGGAAGAAGACAGGAATCAACAGTGCAGGGGAAAGAGAAGGGAAAGGAGCCTGGAAACAAAATAAGACAAGACTCCCTTTGAATAATGCAGAGGACTCTTAGGAAAGAGAAGAGAAAAATAACACAATAAATGTTCATTCACTGATTAAATTTCGGGGCAGAATGTGCGTTTTGCAAGAAAGTCATTGGCTTTAACCAATTGCTTTCTTCAAGAGCTTGGTCCATACATCTGGGCCAAAAATCACAGTCATTTAATAATTGTTAGTGTAATTAGAACAAAACCACCAAGATTTCCTTTCCTCCTATCCTCTCAGTAAAAACCAGGAAGGAGGAGGTGGGGAAGCATGGAGGGTGGGACACAGAACAATATTTTATGAAAGTGACAACATGTTTTGCATTTGAATTTTTTTTTTCTGCTAGAGTTTAAAGTAGATTATAAGAAGGAAAGGAAAAGCTATAAATTAGCCACCCAAGAAGGTGAGATTCCAGTGGTTCAAGCTGGGGGTGATTAGTGTAGCTAGGGTTTTAACGGGAACTCCTTAGAGATACAGGAGAGCATGAATCCAGTCTCCCTTCTTGCTGGATCACTGAGCCCTCCAAACTCAGGGAGCAGAGACTTCACTGAATCCACCCAAAAGCTTGTCATGTTAAGAAGATGAGAAGAAAAAGTTCTAGATTTTTATATCCTGGAAAGTGCTTGCTCTTGAATGACACAAAAGACAAGATAGATGAGGTAGGGAATACAAAGTTCCATCTAGAAGCTTGACATTTATAAGAAAGGGTTTCCTTAAAATAACGTTTTTCTCTTTGGTTTTGTAAGAATGTGGTGAGTGAAGTAAGAAGCTAAGGAAGAAACCGTGTAGACGACCTCCAATAAGAAGACTGTCTTTATCATTAAGTCAGCACATTAAGTGGTCCTGTGATTCTTCATTTGCTGTGGCCACTCTCACCCCCGAGCTGTCCACCCTTCCCTGCCCAGCTCTGGGTGGTCCCGTGAGGTACTGGCTGAGGTTCAGAGGGTGGGGGGTGGACAGATCTGGGTCTGTGTGGCCCACTTCCTCCCAGCACCAGTGTTTCTGTAGTGGTCCCTCTAGGAGAGTAGCTTTCTCTACAGCTCCAGTCACTACAGGCTCAGGAAACACTAGTTCTCCCCTCTTCCCTCCCTTCAGGCCTCGGGTTGGGCCCACTGCCCCTGAGCTTCTTTCTGGGTTGCTCAACCTCTGTGGCTGCTTTCTTTTACCCTGCCCATAGCTCTGTAAATAGTCTTTTCTCTAAATTCTCATTTCAACTCTTTGAAGTGAGGTCTCTTTCCCATGGGATTCTGACTGATAAGAGACTAAAAATACCTCAAATCTGGTAGAAGCCATGGTGAGCTGCAATTTCTAGTTGCAAAAGCTAGGTGATTATCACTGTATAAAAGAGGGTGAGCCATTTATTCATAAAATCCAAAAATAAATAGGCTATAGAAATTCCAGGTACAATTTCAAAGCCAAAAAGATCTGAAGAAATGAATCAGAATCAACTAGTATTAATTATATTAATCATGTACTTTTATAATCACCTGAACCACCTGCTGCTAAATTGTATATTCCAAACAGACTTCAAGAATTGTTCAAAACTAAATAATGTGCCCTCTGTAGAATGATTTTTATAAAAATTTAAGTAGGTCAAACCCACTATTCAGAGTATACTCATATAGTACTCATAGGTTCTAATATTCTAAAAAAAAAATGGATTTGTTGCTTATTAGGATTTTCTAATTCAATTTTCTAATTCTATTCTATTCTATTAGAATTCTAATTCTAATCTTTCTAATTCTAATTCATATTAAAAAGGTATCGAGACTTAGCCATCTCCTTGTTCTGAGTCTGGCATGTAAATGTTTATCTTATTACCATATATTACACATCTGTAGACTCTGCCCAATACTCCACAAAATATACCATCAAGTCCCTGCTCACAGGAATTTTATGCCCTTAAAATAGACAAAAAATTCAATTTTAGAAAATGTAAAAGGCTTTCATAGTTATTTATTTATTTATTTATTTTAGTTTCGACCTTTCAGTTTTGACCCTATCCTTTTTGTAGGTAGTAGGTGGCATTATAGATTAATTTCTTAATACACTTTTTTTGACTTGGAATTTAACTGAGTTGAATTGAGGATGTTACTGAGATTGTCACCAAGCTAATGGGCTCAGTGTTCAAGTAAATTGTCTCTTCCAAGAGACTGTAATTTGTGTGTGTGTGTGTATTCCATATAACTTTAGAAAAGGAAGGTTAAACAAATTGTTTTGTCGCCATTATACTCCATTTATCGCAGTAGTGGTTGGTAATCTGATGTGAACTCTTCTTTCCAATCCCAGGGGAGATGGTTGAGCTAACAGCACTGCCCCCTACTGTTCTCCCGCTTTCATGCAGTGTGAGTAAAGGGAAAAAAAGTTCTAAGATTTATTTTCTCTCTCTCTCTTTATATATTGTATTAGTGTATTGTTATGTGGGTGTGTAGTATATCTTTCTGTGGGTTAGTTAGATGTTTTGTTATTTGTCCTGATAAAAGGTTAAAGTATGGTAAAGTCACCTAATTTTTACAAAGGAGTAAAAATAGAGGTAAAAGTTTAGGTACCATTATGTAATTTCTGATTCAATGAACTGAGAGACAAATATCTAAGATTTTTGGGTACCTATTAGGTATGTAAGAAATACCATATTAAAACTGAACTCTGCGTAACCTTAATATGTAACTTTTGTAGTTTCCAAATTTCAAATTTATTAATTTGATCTCTAATTTGGGGGAAATAGTCAAGATAGAAGAGAGACCAGGGAGGATTTAAAAATTTTACATATCCAAGTTGTTTCTGTATTAGATTTTAACCAAGAAAATTATTTTAAAGCAAGTTCATTCTCATGAGAGGTAGAAATGAGATTTAGAGTTTTAGAATACAGGGAATACTAAACAAAGGTTTTCTAATAGTAAGAAATAACTATGTATTTTCCATCATGCAGTGCACATACTACAGATGATAAACTACTTTATGCAATGCTAATATATATGTTTGTAATTGCCATGCACTTATTTTTATAAGCGATGGAGAAAATGTAACCACAAATCCGTGATTTCATAGATATTAATATTTAAAACTACCTTTCACATGAACCACAATGCTCAGGCTCATATGTTTTTAGTTACTTTGACTCTCTCATTAAAACAAAGAAGAAGGGACGTCTGGGTGGCTCAGTTGGTTAAGCGTCTGCCTTTGGCTCAGGTCATGATCCCGGGGTCTTGGGATCGAGCCCCACATTGGGCTCCTTGCTCCGCGGGAAGCCTGCTTCTCCCTCTGCTTGTGTGCATGCTCTCTCTCTCCCCCTCTCTCTGACAAGTAAATAAATCAATCTTAAAAAAATAAAACAAATGAGAAATGTGAATTGCATTGTTTCTGAAAGCCTGCATTTTTCTGTTTCCATTCTTCTGGTGTCATCCAACATGTTCTTCTGTCCAAGGTGTTTCCTATAAATGGTAGTTAGAACTAGAGCAGGACTCATTGTCCAAATAGAAATTGAATATGAGCCATAGGTATTTTTAAATAAGACATTTTATTTTATTTTATTTTTTTGTTGTTTTTAAAGATTTTATTTATTTGAGAGAGAGAAAGAGAGAGAGCAAATATGAGCAGGGTGAAGGGCAGAGGGAGAAGCAGACTCCCTGCTGAGCAGGGAGCCTAATACAGGGCTTGATTCTGGAACTCTGGGATCATGACTTGAGCTGAAGGCTGGTGCCCAAATGACTGAGCCACTCAGGCACCCCTAAAATAAGAGATTTTTAAAAAAGAAAAACAGTTGAAATTAGTTCTGATATAGTTTTTAACCTACTATATCCAAGTATTATTGTAGTATGTAGTCAATATTAAAAATTATTGAGGTAGTTTACTTTTTTTTTTTTAATATACACTAAGTTTTTGTAATGTGGTGTGTATTTTACACTTACAGCATGTCTTAATGTGGCTGGGTCACATTTCACATGTGGTTAGTGTTGGACAATTGTAGGGATGTTCTCAGATTGAGGTTCAATTTTTGGCACAAATATGCGATAGGTGGTATTGTATACCTCCCTCCAGAAGCACCTGTCTGGTGGCTTTTTTGTGATTGTGTGTATGTGTGTGTGTGTGTGTGTGTGATATTTTGTGATACTGTTGTTGATTATCATTGTTTAGATCTAGTAATTAAAGGTTGTAAAATGGTGATATTGGAATTTAAACACTCCTTCGTTTATTAGATGGAATACTTCTATTAGAGAAACATCTCCTCATCAACTACTTAGTTGCTTGGAATAGTTTGTATAGAGAAGGCAGAATAAATTATCTCATCCCTTTATTTGCTAGCTTGTAAAATGATTTTCCAAGGATGATCATTAGCATTTTATTTTCACGGTAGCATTAGGAATTCATGAATTTTAACCCATCTGATGTGTTTTGATCTACTGCAGCTACTATATTTGTTATTCAAATTTTCCCATCGTTGGCCCCTGGGAGCCTCTTTAACTTGGTATCACCGAAGCAGCCTTTGATATTCTAGGCTTATCTTGTACATTTCCTGCCACAGATCTGTAATCAGCTATTTCTTCAAGGAGCCCTTGTTTCCTTTTAGGTGTAGGGGAATTTTTCTGAGTGTCCTTCTTCTATGTCAAATACTAAAGTTTTTCACATCATGAATGTAATTACTCATTCACTTGATCCATAATACACACACACAACAGTCTCAGAATAGTTATTAAGTCTACCACCAAAAAAATAATTTAAAAAGTTGAAGCTTCTTTGTGGTTGTTTTGTCCTTCTGATAACATTCCACTTAAGATTAATAGTCAAATCACTGTGTTTTAGTCACTTGGAATAGTCCTCTTAGTGTTGTTACACCACCTACTGGATACACAGGTGTAGTCATCTCATTTGGCTTTTGATAGGGAGTGCTTTAAGTTTAATTCTGTTTTATAATTATGCACAGTTTTATATGACTCTAAAGTCAAATTTTCAACATAAATCTAGTTTCTCTCCCTATCTCCTTTGTCCTATTTCCTGTCTCTGCCTTTAGGCAACTATTTTGTTTTTAAATGCTGTGATTTCTTCTTTCATTTACATTAATGAAGGATAGTTGGAAGAAAGGCAGGCAGGGACAAGGACCCTCCTACCCCCTCTTCAAGAGGAAACTACCCTTAAAAGGATTTTACACCACCCTGGAAGGAGCCCTCCACCCTTTCCCACGTGATAGGTAGATGACAAAAACCTGATTGGGTGACAGGCTCATGGAGGGTTAATCGGATTAACACAGCCAGTGAACAGGCCTGTAAAAACCCCTAGACTTAGAAACTCTGGTGGGAACCCCCTGGGGTTCCCCTCCCTGTTCGGCAGCTTTGTACTATTGCTCAATAAACTGCTGCCCACCACTCTTCGTCTGGTCTACCTCTTCATTCTTTGAAGCAGCATGACCAAGAACCGTGGGCACTGAAGGAAAAGAAATCCTGTAACAATATTTTAATATATGCTTATATATAAGTATATAAAATTAATACATATATATCACATATTTTATCTCTCTTCTTTATTAGGTAAATAGTAACATGATTTGTAGACTTCTTTCCACTTGAAATAATTATATATATTATTCCACGTGGAGAAAAAAATATGTAAACTATTTATAAATAATATCTAATTATACAAAATATATAAAAATATAAAAATAAAATATAAATATATTTAGTAATCTGGAGTTTTGGATTTTGCTTTGTTAGGTAATCTGAAAATCCTTTCTAAAAAGTAGGTGAATTATGCTCTTCTACATTTATTGACAGGATCTAAATGGTTGATGTGTTAAAAGATCTAAGGCAGATTAAAAATTTTAAGAGTTTATTTTAGCAACAATCCATTCTAATTGGGCAGCACCAAAACGGAAGTGGTCAGGAACCTCAGGAGTAACAGGAGAGAGACTCCCATAGAGTAAAGATGGAAGCAAAGTAAGGAAACTGCTGATTGACTAATGCATAAGCCCAGCTGGCTCTTTGTGATTGGTTGTCCTTAGGTTTCAACTTTGTAACCTTGAGGCATTTACAGGCTTAGATTTTGGTTTACTTACATAGGCCACCATGGAATTACTCAGTCTAATGACCTTCTTGTTTATTTAAATCAGTTTTGTCATATTTGTTATACATCTTTCCATATATAGATGTATATGTACACACATATACACACAACACACACACACATATCTATTTATTTGTGTCTATATTGCTCTTACGCTCCTGTTTTTTCACTGTGTGGTCTATACCAGTGCTTGTCCATGCACTGCTTGTTACCAAGCCGTGATATATGTACAGAAAGTGAAAGAAAACATTTGAAAATATTTACTTAATTTGCCATGCTGCTAAGCATGACAAATCCAAGCATGTGATTTTGTACTTTGCAAAAGTACTAAGGTGCAATTGATGGGAAAAGTGAACAACTGGTCCTCCACTACAGAGTTTGAGAAGCACCTGTCTCTATTATTTGCTTGCACTCTTTTGCATAACCTTTTTGTATGGAGAAAAGTTGTTTCTTTGTTCTGACGGCTTTTATTTCTTTATATGAATCATAATTTATGATTTTATTAATATGTGTGATGACTATAATTCCCTTTTAACTACTTTCTCTTAATATCCTACTATGAATAAAATTGAGATTAGCTAGTGATCTATTCTTCACCTTGTCCCCCAGATCCCAGAATCTACTTTCAACTAATCTTTTAGCCCCCACTGATACCTTTGAGGCAATCAGAGAGCATATTGTACTTTTCATCTTTTTCTAATCTGCCTTCCTTCGTTTTTAGATAGTTTAATTCAGTGTGTATATATAGCAAATTACTATTACATTTTATAACCTCTCCCTTAGAATATACAGTTGTTCTGAGTTATACAAGTAAACATATATTTAATGTTTACTACCAGTTCTACTGTTGAGGTCTTTTCAATCATTTTGGTTATGTTTGAACTTGTTCTCCAGTAATTTCCACAGGAAAACCTTGTCAGAACAATACTCCCTGAGTTGTTCTTACAGGCGCATAAAAATTGTGACCATTACACATCACATTTAAAGATCATTGTAGCTGCATATAAAATCCTTAGCTCACATTCACTTTCCTCGTATTTCTTAAATGTGCTACCCCATTGTCTTCTGGCATACTGCACTGCTATCTAAAAGTATGACAATCTCATTTTCTTTCTTTTATAAAGGATAGTGACCTTTTAATTGTGTGCCAAGAGGAATTTTTATTTAAAGATCAGTAGTTGTAGCAGACTAAGATGGCCAGGTGTAGGCCGTCCTGGGTCAATTTTGCCAGGCGTGTCTTTTTAAAATGTAGTGCAAGTCTTTTTTTTAATCTCAAAAGTAGTTTTGAATTATATTTGATAGTATTTGTTCTCTTTCGTTTAAGGGATTTCTTTTACGTGTATCCTGGATCTCATTGTCTTTTTTATGTATATTGTCATTTTTATATATATAAAATATTTTATTAATATAAATATATATGTGTTTATATATTATAAAATATATAGTATAAAATATATTATAAAATATGTATTTAAATGTGTATTAATAATTTATATATAAATATTTTTTTTTTTTTAAAGATTTTATTTATTTATTTGAGAGAGAGAGAATGAGAGACAGAGAGCACGAGAGGGAGGAAGGCCAGAGGGAGAAGCAGACTCCCCGCTGAGCGGGGAGCCCGATGCGGGACTCGATCCCGGGACTCCAGGATCATGACCTGAGCCGAAGGCAGCCGCCCAACCAACTGAGCCACCCAGGCGCCCTATATATAAATATTTTTAAAAAATGTTTTTAAAATATTCTTTCCTATTTTTCTTAAGGCATTTTCTGTGGTATTCATTCATGGTTTTGTTTCTTGTTTAGTCTGAAATTTTAAGATGAATTTTTCTTCTCAAATGGTTTCTTAAATTTTACAAACTCCCTTTTTAAGTTCTTGTGTTTTCCAGTTACCTTCTCTGAATTTTTCTAAACCTGGATGATGCATTTTGTTTTTTTTTTCCAAAGCTCCTATCATTGTTTTCCAAATTTTTTTTATGTCAAATATTAGATTATAATTTTGTTTTGTTATAATTTTGTTTTGTTATAATTTTGTTTGCATGTCTTTCTGGCATGTGTTTAGTGTCTGCAGAGACATTATTGTGTTTCTCAGTCCTTTTTCCCTTATGATAGCTCTGCAGTGTTTTCTTTACTAATGTTTGAAGGGCAGGAGTTTTCTTGGGCCCTAAGAAGGGAAGGGTGGGCCAGAATAGTCTCAGCAGCAACTGTATCTCTCGTTCCAGAAGTGTTCAAAATATGGCATATTGTGTGTGAGATCTGCTGCCTCTTTCCCCTCCCCACTTTTTTTTTTTTTTTAAAGATTTTATTTATTTATCCAACACAGCGAGAGCGGGAACACAGCAGGGAGAGGGAGAAGCAGGCCTCCCGGCGAGCAGGGAGCCCAATGCGGGGCTCGATCCCAGGACCCTGGGATCATGACCCGAGCCAAAGGCAGACGCTTAACGACTGAACCACCAGGCGCCCCATCCCCTCCCCACTTTTATCTAGATTTTCTCTTTCCTTTGCCCCTAGTCTCTTTTCTGCTCAATTTGGATTCTATTCACAGCTGTTTATTCTCAACAAGGGGCTTTGTCTTGGAGGCAAAAGTCAATTATGTCTGTTAAGGGTCTCTCTTAAGGGCCCATTGGCCCAGGCAGTTCAAGTGCAATCTGACCTAACTGGTTCTCTTGTGTTTACCCACAGAGGGAGATGGCAAGACTCGGCCTCTCCGGGCCACTGGAAGCACTCTTATTCTCTGTTTCCTTTAACATGTTTGCTGATACCATGAAGATTATAATATCATCAGTACTTTGTTCCAACCCACACATATTTAAGGGTTCACAGGGATGTTTTCCCACCACTTTATTGAAAATGTCTGTGGGAGTTTGCTTTTGCTACCTAGCTGCTCTGTTTCTAGGCAGTGATTTGGAGAGGTCAAAAAATGCCACCTTGTCACCATTTTTTGGATTACGTTTTATTTATTTAGAGTAACAGAGTATGAGCGAGAACATGAGTGGGGAGGAGCAGAGGGGGAGCAAGAGGGAGGACTCTTGCTGAGCACAGAGCCCAAATTGGGGCTCCATCTCACAACCCTGAGATTATGACCTGAGCCGAAACCAAGAGTTGGATACTTAACCCACCAAGCCACCTGGGCACCCTGCAGATCACTTTTAAACAGCCAAACGTGTAGTCTTTTTCTGTTTTGCTTTGTTAGTGAGCATGTATACACCTCTGTATGTTAGCAGTTTTTCTGATGTACTCTAATCATGCTGGTTATATTGGTGTCCATGTATGTTAATACCTGAATTCTCAATGGTGTGTATCTCCATGGTTCAGAGATCTATGGATGCCTTTTCACGCTGCCAGCCTGCTAGCTCCCCATCCTCAGTCCATGCAGAATCTCTTGAACATCTCCTTCTCCATAAGGTCCTGAGTGTTCTGGATGCTAAAACGATTGCTCTTCTGAAGTTTTCCTGCATGGTCACCAGGCTGTGGAATGGTCATAAACATCCCTTCTTCCTTTCTTCCCCCAACAGGGCATTAGCACTGATTCTTATTTATTTATTTATTTATTCATTCATTCATTCATTCATTCTTATGTTAATCCCCATACATTTCATCATTAGTTTTAGATGAAGTGTTCCATGATTCATTGTTTGTGCATAACACCCAGTGCTCCATGCAGAATGTGCCCTCCTCAATTACCCACCACCAGGCTAACCCATCCTCCCACC
>NW_028027415.1:0-608 GCF_054177405.1 Leptonychotes weddellii
GTGTTAATGTAGTATTAATTAGTGTTAGTGTTAGTATTAGTATTAGTGTTAGTATTAGTGTTAGTATTAGTGTTAATGTAGTATTAATTAGTGTTAGTGTTAGTATTAGTGTTAGTATGTTAGTGTTGTCACTACCATGTCATATCTGGCTACCATTTCTTAAATGCCTGTGAGCTACTACGTAGTAGAGCAACTGGTTCCTTAAATAATTAAAATAACGTATCCTCACAGTAGCCTTGGGAGATTTTGTTTGTTTGTTTGTTTTCCAGATGATGAAGAAAGGCCCAGAAAGATAAAGTGACTGACTATGGACACACAGACAGAATGTGATAAAATTGCCATTTGGACTCATTCTGGTTTCAGAGACTCAACTTCTCTGTTCTGTTAGGCACCAATCTCCTTTCAGAATGGATCCTGTACAATCAATTGGTGAAACAAATCAAATAAAGCATCTCTTCTGTTCCTTCGCCTGAAAATGGATACAAATAAATTTGGGAATTGAATTACAAAATCAAACCTTTAACCAAAGGGCAAAACCCATCGCAGCCCGCCAGCAAAGGTGAGCAAACAAGAAGTCCTGGGTCAAGCCAAGTGCTTACAGAGGGAAA
>NW_028027416.1:0-608 GCF_054177405.1 Leptonychotes weddellii
TAGGACCTCCCGTCACCTTTCTGATACCCCAGTCGCAGTGGTCTATGAATTTCTGCAGCACTAGAATGTACAGCCCACACTGGCCTGATCCACTAGCTATATCTGTGTTTGCAAACATGCGTGCACACGCATATAAGGTATGTGGTCTCAAGCCCTAAGAGAAGGAATTGAAGCACTTAAGTCCTCGGGTCTTCCATGGGATGTGGCACAGCTCTAGACACTGAAGGAGACACTCAATACCAGTGGCTTATCTGATCCTAGGGCCGATAATCCCATCTATGGATTATCTGGGTCCCCAAAACGAGTGAACTGCTGAAACTTAGCTCTGGAATTCAACTGAAGGGTATTTATTTAAAGCACATGGCAGCGTCTATCATACCCTAGGCACTTAATAAAAAATGGTCCCTCTGTCTTCTCTCTCTGGTTACATTTCTTTTATCCATGTTCATTGCTTACTTCACAGATGGGGAGGGTGAGTTAAAATATGAGTGAAGCTTTTTAGAACATGCGAGCATTTTCAATTCTTTAGGCCTTGCCTCTAACCATCCCACCCATCAACGTGGTGGTCAAAGGAACCCTAAATGTCAGTCGTTAAATACTCTGTGTAG
>NW_028027417.1:0-608 GCF_054177405.1 Leptonychotes weddellii
TGATTTTGCATCATCCTTTGACTCCATGGCTCGAATTTGGTACTGGAAATATCTAATAAGGATGCTTACATTTTCAATTTTCCACATGGCATGTTTGCATCCAGCTGACAATAGGGAAGGAAATATTTCTCTCTTATTCTAGGTAATGGTAGGCAATACAGATAATTTTTGGGGGGGGGGATAATATACTATCAGAGATCCATCAAATAAACATGGCTCAAGAAGGAAAAAGGATGACAGTGCAGCTTCACCCTTCCCATAACTGATGAGCCAATAGGAAAAGTGCCTTTTGCACAGGTTCCATGAGCACACAGAAGTATAAATGAAGTTAGGAATGCAAACTTAAAACAAATGCATGTGTAGAAAGTATGGTCTTTCGGAGCGCCTGGGTGGCTCAGTTGGTTAAGCAACTGCCTTCGGCTCAGGTCATGATCCTGGAGTCCCAGGATCGAGTCCCACATCGGGCTCCCTGCTCGGCGGGGAGCCTGCTTCTCCCTCTGACCCTCCCCCATCTCGTGCTCTCTCTCTCTGTCTCATTCTCTCTCTCAAATAAATAAATAAAATCTTTAAAAAAAAAAAAGAAAGTATGGTCTTTCAACTTTTATTTG
>NW_028027418.1:0-608 GCF_054177405.1 Leptonychotes weddellii
ATGCTGCTTTCAGAAGTCCACGTGGAGAAGCATTTGCACATTTTCCAAGAAATGCAGTGATTTTAGAAGAAATATAGTAATGGTTCTGGCTCATCATCTTGTTTTTACTTCTTTGACATTGACTTATAAAAAGATACCCAGTTTTTGCTGCTTAAACATTTTCCTTCGTTCATAAAGCAGCAGCTTCTATGGTTCCGAATAGGACCTTACGCAGAAATGCGATCCCGCTGCCTTCTGCATTACCTTTGGCCCATTGCCACGCCCTCTCCAATGCACCTAAAGCATAAAGTGAGGGAGAAATGAACAGCTCTTTCGGGGCAGCTTCTTCCACACCTTCCACTTGTGCCTGAGCAACTAACTGTTGCAGCTCTTATGTGGAGAGATCTTCTGCACAGGATTGCAGCAGCTTCCCAATACCCTCACTCCCAACTTCTCAGATTCAGCCTCCTCTGCCAGAGCAACACAGCTTGCTTTGCTTTGGGAGCGCTCTTGTGAAGGCTCAAGGCCTTCGGAATCATGAATTAAATCAGGGAGAATTTTATGCTATACTCCAAGCAAGCAGGCTTCCGTGACCATCATTCCAAACCTCTTCAATAGTATCAATGGCA
>NW_028027419.1:0-608 GCF_054177405.1 Leptonychotes weddellii
GTGGGTGACCAGTGGCTCGGGAGGTCAGTCCGAGCTGGGGTTCTGTGGTTCAACAAGTGCTTACTGTATAACTAAGATATTCCAGCTTTGAGGCCAGAGCTCGGTGTTTAGGAAGCGCTTTTCAACAGCTGAGAAGAAATGCAAAACAACCTTTTTTAATGCAGTGGTAGTCTCCACTACAATTGTAAACTCCTTGTGAATAGAGATTGCGTTGTTGTTTTCATCTTGGTATATCCCACAGGACCTTCCCCATGCTCTGCTGGCAATAGGAGCTTGGTAAACGTCAAATCGAATTTCAGGGGGCGCCTGGGCGGCTCAGTCGGTTAAGCATCTGCTTTCGGCTCAGGTCGTGATCCCGGGGTCCTGGGATCGAGCCCCGCATCGGGCTCCCTGCTCAGCGGGAAGTCTGCTTCTCCCTCTGCCTCTGCCGCTCTCTCTGCTTAGGCGCGCTCTCTCTCTCTCTCTCTCAGTCTCTCTCTCTCTCTGAGAATTAAATAAATGAAATCTTTAAAAAAAAAAAAGAAAGAAACAAATTTCAGTTCATAGAATGACGCCAGCTAGACCAGCAATGGGTTGCTTTAAAAAGTATTTTGACATAAACTGATCAG
>NW_028027420.1:0-608 GCF_054177405.1 Leptonychotes weddellii
TCCCCCTCTCCCTCCCTTCCCGCAGGCCCCTGGGGAAGCTGGGCCCTGTGAGTGGACAGCTGGGCTCTGTACCCCCAGGTCCTGATGGCGTGGTTTCTGGCCTCTCTTCTCCATTCTGTGCTGGTGGCTACCTGCAGCCTCTTCCGTCTCCCGCCTTTTCTGAGTGGATGAGGGGAGTGAGGCAGGAAAACTACCCCCCGCCCTCCAGCAGGTGGACATGCACGGCCACCAGGATCCACCTTCTCCCCTCCGTAGAAGCTTCGTGCCTGTACAGATCCTTTTTGTAGGATCTACACTGGAGAGAAGATGATAGATCCTGAAGAAGAGTGCTGTGCTTTTGGTTATAGCTTTTGGAATCAAAGACAGAGAGAGAGTGAGAGAAAGAGAATTTTTAAAAGGTACCACCTTAACTGTTGAGTCTCAGATCTGTACCTCTGAGACAAATAATGCAAGATATGTTAAGAAAAAAAAAGAAGAAGAAGAAGGTAGCGGGAGGGGAGGAATGAAGCGGGGGAAATCGGAGGGGTGGACGAACCATGAGAGAAGATGGACTCTGAAAAACAAACTGAGGGTTCTAGAGGGGAGGGGGGTGGGAGGATGGGTTGGCC
>NW_028027421.1:0-608 GCF_054177405.1 Leptonychotes weddellii
AAGGGAGTGGAAATGTCCTACATGCTCCCCAACATGCAACTCCGTACTACCCAAGATTGGCCATGTGAGCCATGAGATGTGAGTTACAGCCATCTTTGCTCCGCAACGTCGTTAACGCTCACAACATTGAGTAGGGGGAAGCAAAGCAAATAGAAGGAAGAAACTGATAGGTAGTCCTTCCTGGGGGCCTCCTACTACAAGATCACACTGTGCTGCCCCCTGTCCCATTTTCCTCGTGTTCCACCTGTAGGGGGGAAGGATTTTCCTCACCCTGCAGCTTGTGGACAGCCCTGGGCTGCACTGGGTTGAATAGCCCAGTGCTCAGGTCTCTGTAGGCCCTGGCTACCTTCCTGCCTTTCAGTGGAGGTTGATATTCGGAGGTTGGAGATACACTTTTCGCTCCTACGTCTGCTTCTCCTTCTTGCCCTCCAACCGCACACTGGATGTTTCCAACTTGCCTCTCTGCTTGGCCCTCAGCTTGTCTGCCAGACCTTGGCCTGTTTTGAGTACCTAAGGGATTGATATCCATCCATTCGCTCCGTCAACATTACGCAGTGAGCACTGCTTCGTGCCAGGCCCTTTTGGAAGAACTGGTGTTCCAGAGATGA
>NW_028027422.1:0-607 GCF_054177405.1 Leptonychotes weddellii
AGGGTACGAAAAGGTTGATCATATAATGAGACTTTCTGGGGGAGATCAGGGTAGCACCCACACAGGTCTGAAAATGGCTTGAGAGGGCAGAGAAAGAAGAATGGCTTGGTTTTTTCTTTTTTTTTAAAGATTTTATTTATTTGACAGCGACACAGCGAGAGAGGGAACACAAGCAGGGCAAGTGGAGAGGGAGAAGCAGACTCCCCTCTGATCAGGGAGCCCGACGCAGAGCTGGATCCCAGGACCCCGAGATCATGACCGGAGCTGAAGGCAGGCACTTAACGACTGAGCCACCCGGGCGCCCCTAAGATTTTATTTTTAAGTAATCTCTACACCTAGCGTGGGGCTTGAACTCACAACCACAGGAGTTGCATGCTCTACTGACTGAGCCAGCCAGATGCCCCTACCCTGATTTTTATTTTTTTTAATTTAAATTTTTAAAAATTTTTTTATTTTTAAAGATTTTATTTATTTATTTATTTATATGACAGAGACACAGAGAGAGCAGGAACACAGCAGGGGAGTGGGAGAGGGAGAAGCAGGCTTCCCGCGGAGCAGGGAGCCCGATGTGGGGCTTGATCCCGGGACCCTGGGATCATGACCTGAG
>NW_028027423.1:0-607 GCF_054177405.1 Leptonychotes weddellii
CCATGGTGTCTTTGCCAAAAGTCAATTTCTGGTGTATGTGTGTGTCTGTTTCTCTAACCTGCTCCACTGATACATTGTCTACCTTTATGTAAATACCACACCATCCTGATTACTGTAAGTTTTATAGTTCTGATATCAGGTAGTACATCATCTAATTTTGCTCTTATTAAAAATGATTGTTTGGGCGCCTGGGTGGCTCAGTCGTTAAGCGTCTGCCTTCGGCTCAGGTCATGATCCCGGGGTCCTGGGATCGAGTCCCGCATCGGGCTCCCTCCTCAGGGGGGAAGCCTGCTTCTCCCTCTCCCCCTCCCGCTGCTTGTGTTCCTGCTCTCGCTATCTCTGTCTCTGTCAAATAAATAAATAAAATCTTAAAAAAAAAAAATGATTGTTTTTGGAGAATTTCATTTCTGAGAAAATGGAATATAGTTTGCCATAATCCTCCAGTTAAGTACAACTAACAACCCTGGGCATTTTATAAAAAATAAACAAACAAACAAATATAAGACTCTGAAAGTGGAAGTGGAAGGCATGAAAGGAAGTGATAAATGTGTGCATAAAAATTTAGGTATACTAAATGCAATGTGTTATGTTGGATTGGATCCTAGAA
>NW_028027424.1:0-607 GCF_054177405.1 Leptonychotes weddellii
TTTTTTTTTTTTTTTAATGAATTACCCATTAAGGAGAATACCGCTACCAAGCAGGTTCACATCCATTATTTTTGCGGAATTTTTTCTGAACTCTAGATCAGTTGAATTCAAAAGTTAGCTTGTGTAAACGTCACCTGGGAAAGGAGTTTGTGACAGTGCAACCCCCCTCCCCAGGATTTTTGAATCACTTGGTCTGCGTAGGGTCTCCCCCGTTCTCCCCCAAGTCATTATGAAGATTTGTCAAGCTTTGAGAAGCAACACATGCGGCCCTCAATTGTCTCAGACTAGCACTGTTAAATTTTCTGACAGATTTCTTCTGCTACGTGGATGGGAATTCAAAAAATTATCATCTAGTAACAAGCAGGGGGGGAAAGGCGTAATTTGAGGATCATATAACATCAAGAAATCTAACTTTTTAAATTTAATTTTTATTTTTTAAAAAAGATTTTACTTATTTGTCAGAGAGAGAGAGAGAACACAAGCCGGGGAGTGGCAGAGGGAGAAGCACGCTTCCCGCTCAGCAAAGAGCCCGACCCAGGGCTCGATCCCAGGACCCTGGGATCATGACCTGAGCGAAGGCAGATGCTTAACCAACTGAGCCCCCCAG